>NW_024081549.1:246665-353151 GCF_003009895.1 Hyaena hyaena | reverse complement strand
GAAAGGTTTTTATCTCTCCTTCTATTTTGAATGACAGGCTTGCTGGATAGAGGATTCTTGGCTGCATATTTTTACTGTTCATCACATTGAAGATTTCCTGCCATTCCTTTCTGGCCTGCCACGTTTCAGTAGATAGGTCTGTCACCACTCTGATAGGTTTCCCTTTGTATGTGAGGGCCCTTTTCTCCCTAGCTGCTTTCAAAATTCTCTCTTTGTCCTTGTATTTTGCCATTTTTACGATGATATGTCGTAGCACAGTAATCTTAAAAAGGGACATTCTCACAAAGTAATCGTATTCAGCAAACGTTTATAGTGTTCACACCAGGTGAAAGGCATTGACCAGCATAGTGAAAAAACCAGTGATAAGTAAGAGAGCAGAAGGTGCTGAATATTAAGGCAGAGATGAAAAAGCAAAGTGAAGCCACGCAGACCCTTTGCAGATTCCGCTGCTGAGGTTTTTACCCCACAAGGTTTTCCAGATTGCCGACACCAGCTGCCTGAGTCCTTCCCTAGTCCCTCTGTCCCCCCGGCCACCAATGCCTGAAATGTACACTGGCCGCTGGCCCCGGTGGCTGCAGCTGTGTGTACACCGGTGCTTGTAGGTCCAGATCCGGCCGTGACTCCTGGCATGGGCTCGCATTAACCGTGTGCACACAGCTTGGACACCCAGTTGTACGCTCGTGTGCCACCGTCCCCGGCTCCCATCACCAGAATCCGCCACCTTGCGTGGCTGTTTATGGGCTTGGATCCAGCCCTGACCACCGCCATGGAGCCATCCCTGTCTGTGTGCCTGCAGCCGGCCCCGCATCTCGTAAATGCCTGCTGCCAGCCAGATTTGAACGGACCCGCAAATACCCCCAAGAGCCAAAGCAGTCCTGGGAAAGAGCAAAGTTGGAGGCATCACAGTTCCTGATTTCAAGTGATATTTCAAAGCGACAGTAATCAAAACTGTATGGTGCTGGCATAAAGACAGATGCATAGACCGGTAGGATGGAGCCAAGGGTCCCCAAATAAGCCCATGCATATATGATGAACTAATTTTTAAAGGTTATTTCTTAATTTTGAGAGAGAGAGAGGATGCAAGCGGCGAAGGGGTAGAGAGGGAGAGGGAGAGAGAGAATCCCAAGCAGAGCCCGATGCGGTGGCTCAAACCCACAAATCGTGAGATCATAACCTGAGCCCCAGATCAAGAGTCGGATGCTCAACCGACTGAGCCACCCAGGTGCCCCTATGATGAACTAATTTTTGACAAAGGCACCAAGAACACACAATGGGGAAAGCGTAGTAGTTTGAAAAGAAGGGTCATCAAGAGAAAAGAAAAAAGAAAAGAAAAAAAGCTGTTGTCCTGTATGTCCTTGTAGAGACTCACCTAATACCGGATCTTGCAGGTGATTTCTGCTCGCTTCAGTTGTGTACAATACTCTTAGCGTTAGTACACTCAGCTCAGAGCAACGTCCTTGCCCATTTGCTAACGAGACAAGAATTTGTGCGTTTCATTTCCCTCCTGTCGATTTAAAAACACTTCTTATATCAAAAGACAGAGATAGACTATACAGAGTGAAATACAAAACCCATTTAGAGTTTGTAGAGTAGCAATGAAATCTTATTTACTGCCGTAAGTTTATCTTGTAGTGAATACTCTCCTGCTGTGCATTCCTTCCCACACATGGCATCATCCTTTCTAGCTGGGGCTTCTTAAATTTAAACCTTTGAGAAAGCTTGGTTTAAGGCCCTACAGACTCTTCAGTCCACATGGCATGAAGCAGCTTTTAGTAAATTGGGGCTCCTGGGTGGCTCGGTTGGTTAAGCGACCGACTTTGGCTCAGGGCATGATCTCACGGTTCATGGGTTTGCGTCCTGCGTCAGGCTCTGTGCTGACAGCAGAGGGCCCACTGTGAATCCTCTGTCTCCCTCTCCCTCTCCCTCTCTCTCTCTGCCCTTCTCCTGCTTGCTTCTCTCTCTCAAAAATAAATAAACATGAGAGCACTGGGTGTTATACGGAAACCAACTTGACAATAAAAATAAATAAACATGAAAAAATTAAAAAGGAGTGTGTAGTAGGTAGACTGTAGAAGATAGACAAAAACTGGTCATTATAATACACCTTGATATGCTTTTTCTAAAAAATGTTTATTTATTTATTTTGAGAGAGACAGAAAGCATGAGCAGGGGAGGCAGAGGGAGAGGGAGAAAATCCCAAGCAGGCTCCAAACTGTCAGCGCAGAGCCCAACGTGGGGCTCGAACACATGAACCCTGAGATCATGACCTGAGGCGAAATCAAGAGTCAGACGTGTAACTGAGCCACCCAGGCACCCCTTGATACACTTTAATACGCGGATGAGGAATGGGATTACCAGGAAATAAGACACCGAGAGACTAGATCGTCTAGGGAATATCTAACATAATAGTTTACATCTGAGTTGGGGTTTGAAACACAGATAAGGGTTTGCCAGAGAGAGAGAGAAAAAAAAAAAAAAAGAAAGAGAAAGTAAATTTCAGGCTTGGAGGAAAAGATACATAAAAGCAAGGAGATATGAAAGATAAACGGTGTAGCAAGTCTGTGGGCTTCAAGGTGAAGGATATCTTGGGCACATGGTGTAAGATCTCATGCCAAGTTGTATGGGCTTTATCCTCTGTGCATTTGGGAGTCAACAGAAATTTTTGATGGCAAGAAAGGAGAGGGCATCGTAACATTAGCAGCACCAAGTATTTTCTTGGTTGTAAAACCGCAGCTCACTTAATACCTTCAGTTTGCCCCTCACTCTCTTCCCTTACCCACATTCCCACCCAAGGAAGACCCTGAAACAAGGGTATGGGTACAGGTCGCTTATTTGGGAGGTGATCCTAGGAAGCAGGAGGAGAGAGTAGGGAAGGGAAGCAGGGAAGAGAGAAAACAATAAAGGATTTGCTAACAAGCTGATTTCACCTCTGGGCAATCGGGCTTCAATCCTGGGGATGTTCAGAGACTGTCCAGAAAAGCGCTGTCCAACAATGGCGTCTGGCTGGCTGTCAGTCGAGCATGTGATTCTTGATCTTGGGTAAGTGAGTTCGAGCCCCAAGTCGGGGGTAGAGTTTACCACAAAAAGAAAGTGCTGTCCTATAGAAATAAAATGCAGGGCGCCTGGGTGCCTCAGTCAGCTAAGCATCTGACATCAGCTCAGGTCAAGATCTCACAGTTCCTGAGTTTAAGCCCCACATCGGGCTTGCTGCTATCAGTGCGGAGCCTGCTTTGGATCCTCTGTCTCCCTCTCTGTGCCCTTGCCCTGCCCATGCTCACGCTCTCTCATAAAAATAAATAAACATTTAAAAAACTGCAAGTCACATGTGTATTTAAAAATTTTCTAAGACCCACACATAAAAAACTAAAAAGGAACAGAGAAAATTAATGATAAGGGGCGCCTGGGTGGCTTAGTCGGTGAAGCGTCCGACTTCGGCTCAGGTCATGATCTCATGGTTCCTGAATTCAAGCCCTTAATCGAGTTCTCTGCTGTCAGCACGGAGCCTGGAGCCCGATTCAGATTCTGTGTCTCCCTCTCTCTCAGCCCCTCCCCTGCTCGCACTCTGTCTCTTTCTCTCTCAAAAATAAAGAAAATATTTTTAAAAAATTTTTTAAAAAGAAATAACTTCCCAGGAGCACAGGGCAAAGACCAGACTCCCTGGGAGAGATTAAATTCTTTCCTAGACAAGTTGTAAAGCAACACTTGAGAGGAAGATAGAATTTTAAATTCCATAAGGAGAGATAGATGATAGACATATAGATAGATAGATAGATAGATAGATAGATAGATAGATAGATATTATACATAGATATTCATCTGGAAATATATGTGTCCTAATGTGAAGGAAGTTATCACAGATATTGTATAATGGACAGGCTCCCATGCCTTGATGATTAATGCTTTACAAATCTGTCCATTCAGATGATCAAGGTAACTGAATTTCAATTGTACTTTGAAGGGGGCAATGGCTTCCTCTTCCTCCCCTTGCGCTAAACAGTAAGCAAATTTTGCTTGGAGAGGGAACGAGTTTTCAGGAAAACAAGTAGTGTATTTCTGCTTTATTAAGATACATTCATCAACTTTCATTCACATTCAGTATCTGAGTTATGTGTCCACCTCAGATCAGATTCGGCCTCAAATAATGCAGTTGGACACACAGACACAAGGGATGCAAAGATTCTAAACGCATACGACAGGAGGCCCAGACCACTGGGCCCATACCCTCCTCACTGTCCACCCTACGACCTTCCATACCCTGAGTAAGATCTGCACAGTAACCAGCAAAAGCAGTCCTCATATTTATGATGTCTAAAAACAACAATACAAACTCCAAAGTCACCATGGAAACTGCCTCCCACCAGCATTTGCCTTTCAGAGATTTTTAGAAGCATTTATCCACAACAAATCAGCAGAGAAGAAAATTTGAGACAGATGATCCTAATTATGAAAGCCTCTGCTTACTAGACGGAGCTTTACCAAGAAAGAAGAAAGAAGAAGGGGTCTTGAATCCAAACTTCATTAAACATTTATTTTAAGAAGCCTTAACTGGGGCGCCTGGGTGGCTCAGTCGGTGGAGCGTCCGACTTCGGCTCAGGTCATGATCTCCTGGTTTGTGGGTTCGAGCCCTGTGTCGGGCTCTGTGCTGACAGCTAGCTCAGAGCCTGGAGCCTGCTTCGGATTCTGTATCTCCCTCTCTCTCTGACCCTCCCCTGCTCACACTGTCTCTGTGTGTGTGTGTGTCAGAAATAAATAAAACATTAAAAAATTTTTTTCTTAAAAAGAAGCCTTAACTTAACCTGTCTCCCAGAAAAATCCTCTAAAGGAGCCCTGGAGATGTAGCTTTTATAAGTGGTTGGTTTTACATATTCCTTAAATATTTATATTTTAAAGTAACGTGTATTTCTGTTTTCTTTTTGAGATGTGTCCTACTGATGAATTTGATATATTTTTAGGAAGCAAAATAGGTTGTCAGAAACAGAGAGCCAATTCACAATGTTAATCCTTAGAAAACACAACGTAATGTAATAGATTTCACTTCAATCAGGAATCGAGAAGACTGGTACATTTCGGGCCAGTCTCCTAAAGGGTGCCAGCTTATGGAAGGGAGGTCATGGGGAAGCTTAAGAAAGAAGTGTTTGCTAGGGTGCCTGGGTGGCTCAGTCGGTTGAGCTTCTGACTTCGGCTCAGGTCATGATCTCACAGTTTGTGGGTTCGAGCCCCGCATCAGACTCTGTGCTGAAAGCTCAACTCGGAGCCTGAGGTCTGCTTCAGATTCTGTCTCCCTCTCTCTCTGCTCCTCCCCCACTTGCACTGTCTCTCTCTCTCTCTCTGTCTCTCCCTGTCTCTCTCTGTGAAAAATAAACATTTAAAAAAAGAAAGAAAGTGTTTACTGAACTTGTTACATCAAAGATGGAGATCAGCCTTGTTTGCAAAGTCACAAAAATAAGGATAATTCCACCGAAGGCAGACATAAGATTTAGATAAAACTTCATCCTTTCAGTAGCCAACACAGCTTATAGAGATCTCAGTTTATATCAGAAATTGAAGTTAGGTCCCATTTCCTCCCTGAATTTTCAGTTTCTCCAACAGAAATCAATCTCTTCACCTTTCATGTTCCTAATGCACATTGTGCCTCTCTTAAGGCACTTAATAATATTCTCCCTTATGTTGTAGTTATTTTTGTACCTCTCTCTGGCACAAAACCCTTTGAAAACAGAGAATACTTCTTATATATCTTTTTCACCTTGTAGCCCCTAGCACAATTCCTTGTGCGGTGTGGGAGCTTACACATGTTTATGAAATGAATTAAGAAAGCCCAGCTCTCATTAGCAAAAGATTAAGCCTAGGGTATTTTTTAGTTCACAGAGAGGCTTTTTTTTTTTTTTTCTTAAATCAAATGTCCCCCTGACAAAGTAACCAGAAAGTGATCTCCTCCGTAGGAGAACTCACTGATGAACTTTGTAATTTGCTGTTTTTCCCAAGAACATCCAATATGGAAAGCAGTACACTTGCCCGTATAGAGTATTTGCCTTAAGATAACACAGATACACCACGGTGAAGATCAAGGGAAAAATTCACACCATCTCCTGCTGGTGAGATAGGGGAGTCAATGACCTTTCAGTTCATTCGAATTCATGAATCTTTTCCAGATCATCCGATGGGTTCTGAAAAGACAATGGCGTGCAAATTGTCCACCGACTGACTTCACCTGGATGATGAGCATGAGGCTAACCTATTACAGCAGTGACTAAAAGAGCCGGAAGAAGAAAACTTAGAACAAATGCTAATTTTTCAGTTCGGTAAACATTTGCTGATTACATCTTTCCATACAGATCGCTGAGTTAGGTGCTGCGGAGGAAACAAAGATGTATCAAAAAATCACTACTACCTATTCAGTACCAAGTAGAGGCCATGAACTTCTTTACTTCCTGTAGCAACCCTGTTACATAGATACTGTTGCCTCCATTTTATCAACATTACAATGAAGGCTCCGGGATCCTGTAGCAACCCTGTTACATAGATACTGTTGCCTCCATTTTATCAACATTACAATGAAGGCTCCGGGAAGGTAGGTAACTTTACCAGGGTTAGCTAGCCAGTCAGTGAGAGGATCAGGATTTCAATCCTGATCTGACTCCAAAATCCATGTTATTCCCATGAACCAAAGTCCTTTTATTTTTTAAAAAAGAGTGCTGAGTCACTTTTACTCTGACTTACATAATTAGATGCTCAATTATGTGATATCAATCATAAAAGAATATATTCTCTGGTCATTTATGAGGGTTTGTTTTAATGGTTCTTTATTTTTGAGAGAGAGACAAAGTGCAAGTGGCGGTGGGGGGGGGGGGACAGAGAGAGAGACACACACAGAATCTGAAGCAGGCTCCAGGCTCCGAGCTGTCAGCACAGAGCCCCGTACAGGGCTCAAACTCAAGAACTGTGAGATCATGACCTGAGCTCAAGTCGAACGCTTAACCGACTGAGCCACCCAGGCACCCACCCCATTAAATGTTTACTTATTTCGAGGGAGACAGAGAAAGAGCGAGCAAGTGGGGGAGGGACAGAAAGAGAGAGGGAGAGAGAAAATCCCAAGCAGGCTCTATGCTCTCAGCACAGAGCCCAACGCGGGGCCGGACCACACGAAACGCGAGACCATGACCTGAGCCGACATCAAGAGTCTGAAACTTAACAGACTGAATCATCCAGATGCCCCTCTGGTCATTTATGAATTTGACATTTGTCCTCAACTAGGTTATAAGCTCCCAAAGGGCAGGGACCATACCATACTTCAGTAGCTTTCTTCAAAGTACCTGCTATGGTGCTGAATACCTAAAAGATCCTCTCTATATTCTAGTGGTTTGATCACTTTTCCCTCAGCCCTTAAAAGTACCAGCTGCATAATCAGTATCCACGGGTGAAAGAGGAAAGACAAATGAGTATAGCCTGATGATACACCTTAGATTAAATTGACCCTTCACTCCTTTTTGGTATATATCATCTCACTTAATTCTCACAACCCCACAAAATAGGTCTGATCACCCCCATTTTGCAAATTAGAAAGTTCAAGCTTAGAAAAATTAAGTATCTGGCCCAAGGTTACAGAACCAGTCCTTGATGAAGCAATTATTTCCGTGTTGTTCTGTCTGAGTCAGAGTTACTGCTGTTCCACCGCCTCTTCCATTCTAAGACCCCATAGATTTTAGGATACAGCCTGGGTGTAATGAACGTTTTCAAGGCCATGGAGCATACCGCCACAGTAAATGCATAGGTGGAGTGAAAAATGTATCTCAATTTCAAAATGGGAAAACGGGTGTCTTAAGCAGCAAGGAAATGAGGTACCTTATTATTTGCAATATGTTTTAGAGTTTCCTTTGAAGCACTGATGTCAAAGAAGACCAAGAGACCTTCTGTAGTATAGTATTAATGGCATTTAGCAAAGTAAAGATGGAAAGATTCTGGGCATTCAGTGCATCCTCTTTTGAATTATAGGCTTCCTGTGCTCCTGTGAGAACAGGTAGTGCGAGCCACATCACCTGTCTCAAAGGGTTCAAACTGCTCTCAAAATTTGTCAAGATGGTTTTTAATGAGGTATTATAGCTCCGACATTGAGGGGTTTTATTTTCAAAGAGTGCGATCCAGAAGCACTTTAAAAATAGCTCTCCTCTTCCATCTTCTATGGAAGCTTTCCCACACTCTCCGCTCCCTTATCACTCATCTTAGGATGGACCCTAATTACCTCTGCCCTGGCCTGCAACCCCAGGCCAGCGCCGAGGAGCCCTGCCTTTGACCTTGGTTCAGAATCCTAGTGGGACCCACAAGGCTGTTGGAATGGAGTAGGGATTCACCACACTCTTGTTGTTATTTTCAGGATACTATCGGCATTCCCAGAAAGAAAGAGAAAAAGAGAAAGAAAGAAAGAAAGAAAGAAAGAAAGAAAGAAAGAAAGAAAGAAAGAAAGAAAGAAAGAAAGAAAGAAACCCTTGAGCACTTATGTGGCTCAGTTGGTTGGGCATTCGGCCCAGGTCATGATCGCAGGGTTCCTGGGTTCAAGTCCTGCATCAGTCTCTGTGCTGACTGTGGAGCCTGCTTGGGATTCTCTCTCCCCTTCTCTCTCTGCCCCTCCCCTGCCCTCTCTCTCTCAAAAATAAATAAACATTGGGGAACACCCGAGTGGCTCAACTGGTTGAGCGTCCGACTTCATCTCAGGTCATGATCTCACAGTTCATGAGTTCGAGCCCCGTGCCAGGCCACCTGCTGTCAGCACGGGGCCTGCTTAGGATCCTGTCCCCCCACCCTCTCTGCCCCTAGCTTGCTCATGCTCTCTCTCTCTCAAAAATAACCATTTTTAAACAAACAACAAACAAACAAACATTTTTTTCAAAAAAGAAATCCTAATCTCTTGGGGTCCTTGGAAATTTTGAAATTTATCAGACCGGAAGTTCCCCTCGGCTGCGAAAAGAAGGTCAAAACAGATCTGTGTGAATGGGGTTACCAGGTGCGCTTGCATAAAAACATCAGGTCTCTAAGAATGGGGTGAGCAGGAAAGGTCACGCAGGGAATCGTTCTGATTCCCTACTGTATTTAAATGCACTTGACTGCGGGGGTGCCTGGGTGGCTCAGTCGGTTAGGCGTCCGACTTTGGCTCAGGTCATGATCTCACAGTTCGTGGGTTCAAGTCCTACATTGGGCTCTGTGATGACAGCTAGCTCAGAGCCTGGAGACTGCTTCGGATTCTTTGTCTCCCTCTCTCTCTGACCCTTCCCTGCTCACACTGCCTCTCTCTCTCTCTCTCTCTCTCTCAGAAATAAATAAAATATTTTAAAAAATATATTAATGCACTTGACTGCAAAGAATGAAGGGTAACTACCAACCAGACACTTTGCCCCTCTTAAATAAAGAGCATCATTCTCTGTTAAAACCCACCGCAGCGCAGCAATTTACAAGTGGCTTTAAAGCTTCCTCCTCTTATTCAGCAACCGCCTTTAGGATAAATTTCTTCACCTCGGTTTTTTCCTAATCTGCTTAAAGGGCAACAGCATATTAGCATCTCCCTGGTTTGCTTCGGACTAATGCCATCCCCCTGCCTGGTGCTGTGGACACCTTCTTGCCTTGTGAATTGAGGTTTGTAATTATGGGATTTACAGCTCTACATTAATTAGCGCTCATTATTTAAGGGTCCTTGTGAATTACCCAACCTCAAATTTTCTGTTCTCTATATAATCCAAGGAGACTCCCTGTCTCTTATTCATCCCTAGATTGGCCAGATCTCCAGTCTTGGATGCAAGTGTTCCAAATTTTAGATTGCTTTCAGTGAAAGAAAATTGGTTCTACTGATTAAATACGCAAAGAATCCCATCATCATGCAGAATATTTGGCCTGTGAAAAACTCACTCTATGTAAGGAAATTTTTTTAAAAAGTGTTTATTTATTTTGAGAGAAAGAGAGAGAGAGAGAGAGCACACATGTGCATGCCAGGAGGGAGGGAAAGAGAGCGAGGGAGAGAGAATCCCAAGCAGGCTCTGCACTGTCAGCCTAGTGTCCAACGTGGGGCTCAAACTCATGAACCATGAGATTGTGACCCAACCCCAAGTCAAGAGTTGTACGCTTAACTGACTGTGCCACCTAGGTGACCTTCGAAATGTATATATATATTTTTAAAACTTTTAAAAAGTTTATTTATTTATTTTGAGAGAGAGGGAGGGAGAGAGAGAGAGAATCCCAAGCAGGCTCTGTACTATCAGCACAGAGTCCAACGTGGGGCTCGAACTCACGAACTGTAGATCACGATCTGAGCCGAAGTCAAGAGTCAGACGCTTAACCGACTGAGCCACCCAGGTGCCCCAATGCAGGAAAATGTATCTCTGCTGCAAGTTAGCTTCTGGGCTTCATAATGAGGAAGAGGAGGGTCAGATGGAAGCCTGCTCATGGGAATGACTTGTCCAGCCAAGAGATGAAATCCAGGTCTTTCTGATATTTAGCACCAGAAGGTAAAAACAGACTCAGAAAACATAAGACTATTACAGGGAAAGAAAGAAGGCAAAAAGGAAATAAGGAAACATGCCGGGTTGTGGAATGACGGCATAAAGACATCGGTGAATCCTTTCTCCAAAGAGCAAGCATATAACTGAAGAGCCCAAACCATCCATTTCAGAGCTTCAGATTGATTGGCCAAAGGTAGAAAACCATTGAGAAGCATCTATTCTTGAGAAACTGCTCGAGCTGCAGGTAGGAACACCAGGGATCTGTGGCTTTTGTCACCAGGTCTACTTACCTACCCTGCTCCGGTCATGAACTACCCATGCAAACCAGCAGATCTGCTACCAGAGGGTGAAGTCTCCATTTCAGGTGAATGTGGTTTACTTACGGCTCGCTCAGCTACAAGTAACACATTTAATAGGAACCAAGTGAACACTCACAGCGTTCTGAGGTTGCCGACCTCATTGGGGTGAACAACAACAACAACCCCAAAATTTGAATGGGAAGATCCTGGAAATGACAGAGCAATAAAAGGGCTGAGATAAGATCTCTGCATATCTTGATATGTGAGAAGCTACACACATGCATGGAAGGACCCCAGCAGAGTCTTAGCAAATGGTAAAAGCTAAGGGAGAATTGGGGCGCCTGGGTGGCTCAGTCACTTAAGCACCCGACTTCAGCTCAGGTCATGATCTCACGGTTCATGGGTTCGAGCCCCGCATCGGGCTCTGTGCTGACGGCTAGCTCAGAGCCTGGAGCCTGCTTCGGATTCTGTCTCTCTCTCTCTCTCTGACCCTTCCCTGCTCGCACTGTCTCTCTCTCTCAGAAATAAATAAAAAACATTAAAAATTTTATTTTAATTCTTTTTTTTTAAAAAAGGAACTTATCCAATGCAAAGAACAAAGAGAAAAAAATGCCTGAGACCAATTTACAAAGTCTCAGAAATATTAAATGAAGTTGCTGTTGAGGCTGAAAAGAAATGAAACAAGATGTTAATTCAAATTTACAAAAAGGAATGAAGAGCACTGGAAATAGATACAAGTGCATGTATAAAAGACTGTATGGGTTTGTGTGTGTGTGTGTCTTTTTTCTTTATTATTACTTTATTCTTTATTCTCTCTTTTTTCTTTATTCTTTCATTTTTCTTTATTATTTAAAAAACATATGATTATTTACAGAAATAATTACAATATGTGTTATTGGTTATATAGCGTATATATATTATTTACATATATATGTGAGGATAAAAAGAACAGCAACGGGAGAAGGTAAATACACTGGAGAAAATTTCTCCATTTTACTAGATTTAAGTTGGTATTAGTCTGAATTGTTTAGTTAAGGGTGCATACTTTTGTGGAAAAAAAAAGTTTATGTATTTCTTTTAAGAGAGAGATTGAGAACGTGTAAGATCATGACCTGAACCAAAATCAAGAGTCGGACACATAACTGACTGAGCCACCCAGGCACCCAATGGATATTTAAACCTTGTACCAGGAAAGAAGAAAAAATTTTAAAACTAAGATTCAATCTCAAGATTTTAGAAACAGAAGAGAAAAATCAAACCCAGAGTAAGTACATAGAGGGCAATAACAAAGATAAGAGCAGAAATCAATGAAATAGAAAAAAAATACAGAAAATCAATGAGATCAAAAGCTCCTTCTTTGAAAAGATAAAAATAGATAAACCTTTAGCTATACTAGGGAAAAAAGGGAAAAGAAAAGAAAGGACAAAAATTATCAAAATCAGAAGTGAAAGAGAAGAATTCACTACACTTAGCAAAAATTAAAAGGATTAAAAGCTAATACAATGACCAGCTTTATGCCAACAAACTAGGCCACTTGTTAGAATGGGCAAATTGCTAGGAAGAAAGATGAATAAATTAGTTAATAATTTAAAATGTTCCCACAAAGAAAATCCCAAGCACAGAGGCCTTCACTGGTCAATTTTATCAAATATTTAAAGAAAAGAAAATAATACCAGCCCTACACAAACGTTTTCAGGAACTGAGGAGTGGGAAATACTTTTCAACTCTTTTTATGAGTCCTATAATACACATGACACAAAAAAGAAAACTATAGACCAATATCTCTCATAGTTATTGATACCAAAGTACTTACCAAAATGTTAGGAAATGGAAGCCAGCAATATATTAAAAGCATTATATACCATGACCAAGAGGAGTTTATGGAATACAAGGTTGGTAAAATACCTGAAAATGAACTAACATAGAATGCCATCTTTCTTAAAGGTTTTATTTAAATCCCAGTTAATTAACATACAGTGTAATATTATTTTGAAGTGTACAATATAGTGATTCAACACTTCCATACAACACTCAGGGCTCATGACAACAAGTGAGCTCCTATTTAACCCATCTTCTCACCCCCCTGCCCTCTGGTAACCATGTTGGTTCTCTATAATTAAGAGTTTATTTCTCAGTTTGCCTCTTCCTCTCTTTTTTCTCTTTTGATCGTTTGTTTTGCTTCTTAAATTCCACATAGGAGTGAAAGCACATGGTATTTGTCTTTCTCTGATTGACTTATTTCATTTAGCATCAGACTCTGTGGCTCCATCCATGTCGTTGCAAATGGCAAGATTTCATTCTTTTCTATGGCTGAGTAATATTCCATTGATATATGCATATATGGACCCACACACACATCGCATTTTCTTTTTCCATTCATCAGTCAGTGGACACTTGGGCTGCTTCCATATTTTGGCGATTGTAAATAATGATCCAATAAACATAGGAGTGTATACATCTTTTCTGTTTTCTTTTTCTCTTTATTTTATTTTAATTTTTTTGAGAGAGTGAGCACACGGGTGCAAACAAGGGAGGGCCAGAAGGAGAGGGAGAAAGAGAATCCCAAGCAGGCTCCATGCTCAGTGCAGAGCCTGACGTGGGGTTCGATCTCCCCAGTGAGATCATGACCTGAGCCAAAATCAAGAGTCAGGCACTTAACTGCCTGAGCCACCCAGGTGCCTTCTACATCTTTTCAAAACAGTGTTTTGTTTTCTTTGGGTAATTACCCAGTAGTGGAAATACTGGATCATACGGTACTTCTATTTTTAATTTTTTAAGGAATCTCTATACTGCTTTCCACAGTAGTTGCACCAATTTACATTCCCACCAATGGTTCCTTTTATTTCTCGTCTTTTTGATACTAGCCTTTCTGACTGGTATGAGGTGATATTGCATAATGGCTGTTTTGCGTTTTCCTGATGTTGAGTGATGTGGAACATCTTTTCAGGTGTCTATTGGCCATCCAGATGATTTCTTTGGAATAAACATCTGTTCAGGTCTTCTGACCACTTTTTAATTAGATTGTGTGTTCGTTTGGTGTCGGCTGGTATAAGTTCTTTATATATTTTGGATATTAGATCTTTTCTGGATATATCATTTGCAAGTATCTTCTCCCATTCAATAGGCTGCCTTTTTGTTTTGTTGATGGTTTCCTTTGATGTGAAAATCTTTTTGTTTTGATGTAGTCCCAATAATTTATTTTCGCTTTTGTTTCCCTTGCCTGAGGAGACATATCCATAAATATGTTGCTAAGGGTGATGTCCAAGAGATTATTGCCTACATTTTCCTTTAGAAGCTTTATGGTTTCAAGTCTCACACTTAGGTCTTTAGTGAATTTTGAGTTTGAGAAATTTTTACATCTCAATAATAGGAGACAAACAACCCAATACAGAGGAAAGATTTGACACTTTCACCAAACATTAAATACTGATTTCTAATAAGCACATGAAAACTCAGTCAACATCATTAGTCACCGAGACAATACAAATTAAAATCATAATAAGACAGCACTTCCCGCCCACTAGCATGGCTATTATAAAAAAGATTGACAATACAAAGTGTTGAAAGGGTGTGGAGAAACTCATACTCTCATATGTTATTGAAGAGAACATAAAATGATACAACCCCTGTGTATCACAGTTTGACACCTTCTTAAATAGTTATACATATAATTTCCATACAACCTTGCAGTTCCACTGCCAGGTATGTACTCGAGAGAAATGAGAGCGTATGTCCACATGAAGACACATATGTGGATGTTCAGAGTGCCCTAATCACAAGCTCAAAACCGGAAGCAACTCAAATGTCCAGCCACTGGTGAATGGATGCACAAAATGTGATATATCCACACTGGGGTATATACTGCTCAGCAATAAAAGGGAATTGACTAAAAGAAGTATTGATAAATGCAAGAATGTGGATGAACATCAAAAGTATTATGATAGGGGCACCGGAGATGGCTCAGTTGGTTAAGCAACCAACTTGGGCTCAGGTCTTGTTCTCACAGTTTGTGAGTTCAAGCCTGGCATCGGGTTCTGTGCTGACAGCTCAGTGCCTGGAGCCTGCTTCGAATTCTGTGACTCCTTCTCTCTGCCCCTCCTCTGTTCATGCTCTGTCTCTCTCCCTCTCTCTCAAAATTAAGTAAACATTAAAAAAAATGTTTAAAGCATTATGATAAATAATAGAGGCCAGGCACAGAGGAGTACGTTTGCTATGATTGTCTCCATATGAAATTTCTAGAAAAGGTACAGCTATAGCGACAAAAAGCAGATGAGTATTTCCTGTGTGATGATGGACTGAAAATGTGGACTAGAAAACTTTTAGGGATGCTGGAATTGTTTTAAGATTGGATTATAATGATGTTTGTACCACTAAATACATTTAGTATAAAATGCATTGGGTGTGTTGTATGCACGGAGATCGATCATACCTCAATAAAGCTGTGAAAAAAACTTCAGAACAATATGAAAAACAGTAAGACAACAGTCTATGTAAAATCTGCACAACTAAAAGAGTATGGAAGAAGGGAAACCATAAGCCTGCCTTGAGGATAGTGTGAAATGGGCAAGGAGTTCGTCTTTCATTGACAAGAATGGGCCAGGGCACTCAATCACATGGAACCCAGTGTGTATTCAGAGTTGAAAACCTCCAGCTTCTTACATGGAGTGACTCCATATCTTACAGGTGTTGTTATTTCTTTCCTTCATTTATTAGCATGGATTTTTAGGGACCATAAGGAGCATATCTAAAGTCATATAGTTTGGGGCGCCTGGGTGGCTCAGTCAGTTAAGCATCTAACTTTGGCTCAGGTCACGATCTCACGGTTTGTGAGTTCGAGCCCTGCATTGGGCTCCATGCTGACAGCTCAGAGCCTGGAGCCTGCTTCAGAATCTGTGTCTCCCTTTTCTGTCCTTCTCCGTTCATACTGTGTCTCTCTGACTCTCAAGAAATAAATAAATGTTAAAAAATTTTTAATTAAAAATAGAGAGTATGAAAAGCAGAAACCAACAGAAATGATAGAAATTAGAAATACAGCAATTAAAATCAAGTCCTCAAGTAGTGGCCTGATAGGAAACCAAATTTAGAAGACGAAATCATAGTAAATAGAAGGATCCATTCCCCAGAATGCAATACAGAGAAATAAAACATGCTCAACTACACAGGTGCAGAAAATGATTCAATTACATTTAAAACCTATGCTTTATTAAAAAACAAACAAACAACAACCAAGACAACTAGGTAAAGAAGGAAACTGCCTTAATCTGACAAAGGATATGGAAATCGACCAAAAACCTAAACCAAACAGTTTTACTTCATGGCTAAACTTTGGACATTATGTAACTTAAGAAACAGATTCTAAAGTTCACGTAAAAGAGTAAAGCTCTAATGAAGATTCAAGACATTTCTGAAAAAAATGCAGAAATTAAAGTGAGCATCAGGAAAGGAATGTCAGCCACTATTCTCAATATTCATATTATATTGATATGTCTAGAGAATGCAATAAAACAAAAGAAAATTGGAAATGGAGAAGAGAATTTTGCTATTATTCGCAGACATGTTTATCTATAAAACAGGCAAAAGTTGCTGGTCATAAGATCCACATAAAAATAATAAGGAAATTCCCGTGTCAGCAACAACAAATTGGATAAGACAATAGAAAAAAAATCACATTTGCAATATCAAAAACTATACACTAACTAGGAATAAGCATGACAATTGTGCAGGCTTTTGTGTGGAAATATATCAAACGTTATTGCAAGATGCCAAAAAACAAAGACCTAAATTAATGGAGAGGTTCAAGGAGGGGAAGATTCAATCTTTTTAAGTTTATTTATTTATTTTGGGAAAGGGAGAGAGAGCCAGCAAGGGAAGGGCAGAGAGAGGGGGAGAGAGAATGCCAAGCAGGCTCCCCGCTGCCAGCAGAGCCAGGCACAGGACTCGAACTCACGAACCGTGAGATCATGACCTGAGCTGAAGTCAAGAGTTGGATGTTCAACCGACTGAGCCACCCAGGTACCCCAGGAAGGTTCAATATTTTGAGGTTGTTACTTTTTTACCAAGTTAGTGTTTAAATTAACACAATTTTAAATAAAACCCTACCAGAATGTTTTATGTAATTTAACAAATGGATTCTAAGTTTTATATAAACGAGTAAAACTCTAATGAAAATTCAAGACATTTCTGAAAAAAATACAGGGAGAGGACATTCGCTCTGGCAGATATAAAGACTTATATAAAGCTATAGTGAAGGGTGTGCCTGGGTGGCTCAGTCGGTTAGGTGTCCAACTTTGGCTCAGGTCATGATCTCACAGTTTGTGAGTTCGAACCACATATGGGGCTCTGTGTTGGCAGCTCAGAGCCTGGAGCCTGCTTGGGATTCTATGTCTCTCTCTCTCTCTGACCCTCCTCTGCTCACGCTCTGTCTCCGACTCTCTCAAAAATGAATAAAACATTTAAAAAAATTTTTTTAAATAAAATAAAGCTATAGTGATTAAAACAAAGTAGTGTTAGTATAAGAATAGATAAATAGATCATCAGAATGGAACAGAGAGCCTTCAAACCAACCAGATATATGAGAATTAGTAGAGTCTTACAGATCTCTGGGAAAATTCTAAACTATTCAATGGGTACTATCAAAACATTCAGTTGTCCATATGTGGAAAATAGATTTTTACCCCATACTGTTGATAAAAAGCAAATTTCAAATAAATGTACCCAAATGTGGAAATCAAAACTTTAAAACTACTAGGAAAAACTTTAGAAGAACATCTTCATGTCTTCAGCATAGGTTATAAAAAGCACAAGTCACAAAGAGAATTATTGATAAATCAGACTACATTAAAGTTGAAAACTTCTGTGTTAAAATCACACCATAATAGCATTAAAAGGTGAACAACTTCTTTGTAGAATAGATTTACAATACATGTAACTAACAAATGATTGAAATCCAGAATACAGGGGCGCCTGGGTGGCTTAGTCAGTTAAGCGTCCGACTTTCGCTTAGGTCATGATCTCGCGGTTCGTGGGTTCGAGCCCCGCGTCGGGCTCTGTGCTGACTGCCAGCTCAGAGCTTGGAGCCTGTTTCAGTCTGTGACTCCCTCTCTCTCTGACCCTCCCCTGCTCACGCTGTCTCTCTCTGTCTCCTAGAAATAAACATTAAAAAAAAAATTAAAAAAAAAAAAAGAAATCCAGAATACATAAAGATTGCCTATACATAGATTACAAATAGACAAATAAGAAAAAAAAAAAAAAAGGTGGGTAAAAAAAAAGGCAATTTACGGAAGAGGGCACACAACTGGCCATAAGCATATCAAAAAGTTTCAACCTCTCAAGTAATCACGAAAATGCAAATAGCACCGAAAAATAGATTCTATTTCGTACCACCGGATCAATAAAAATAAAGTCAGTAAATATCAGGTTTTGATGGACCTCTGGCAAGCCAGGAACACAAAAATGCTGTGAATGAGAGTATAAATTAGAGCAAGTGCAATTTGCCACTGCTCATGAAGTTGAAAATCATCCCTAGCAGATCCACCTTAAGGTTATAGATCTTAGAGAGATCTTCACTTGGGTCCTAGGAGACATGTGCTGCGTGTTACGGACTACCGTAACGGCAAAAACGAGTAACAACTTAACGTTTGTCAAATTGGGATATATTCGTTATGATGATGTATACAGCTGGTATAAAGGCACTGACTCTCCTCCAAAAATATACTGAGACACGTTGAAATAAAAGAGCACATTGTACAATTGCGTGAATGTATGCTGCTGTTTATGGAAACACATGTATGAAGACGTGTGAAACATAAGATGAATAATATGTTTCGAAGTTATAAAAATACAGGCTGGAAAGATACCGAGGTACAAAGGGCAGAATGATGAAAGCAGAAAGGTAAGTGGCAGTGGAGAGAGAAAACAGAGAAAGAAACCTTCAGCTCTGTAATTGTTTCTCGTGTGTACAAAAAGAGTCTGAAGCAAATGACAAAATTCAATTATGTGTTCTGCATACTTGACTGTTTGTTATATTATTCTCTGTACTTTGCTTGTACTTAAAATTTTGTTCCAATAATAAAATAAACATGTTACATAAGGTAGACAAGAATTTCCAGATCCGCTTATTTGTACTTTCTCATTGAAGGTCCTTCGCCCTCACAAAACGTTGAAGTGACCCTCCATCTGCTGTGGGAAGACTGTGTTGGGTACTGAGTACTGTGTATAAGGGTCACACAACAGAATGTTGTTTGAATACATGCGCGCAGATACATATGTATGCTATTTGATATATATGATGTAGACATGATAAACACACCTCTTTTCATTGCCCGAGATACTGGCAGAAGAAACTCTTACCTAACATTGTAAGGACTGGGGGCGCCTGGGTGGCTCAGTCGTTTAAGCGTCCGACTTCGGCTCAGGTCATGATCTCACAGTTCGTGGGTTCGAGCCCCGCATCGGGGTCTGTGCTGACAGCTTGGAGCCTGGAGCTTACTTCGGATTCTGTGTCTCCCTCTCTCTCTCCCCCTCCCCTGCTCATGCTCTGTCTCTCAAAAACAAATAAATCTTTAAAAAAATTACAATACAATAAAATTGCTAAGAACTGAGGAAGTGTGCAAAAGAAAATTCTCCATACTACCATGTGAGGCGCCAAGTCAGCTCAGAGAGGCAAGGCAACAGAGGATAATTAAGAGGCCCCATGGAGAGATGGAGAGAACAGGCCACCTCACCCTGGGCAGAGGGTCCAACAGCTTAAGATCTCTAATTTAGGTTTCTGGCCGCACCTGCTAGAGCTGAGGAACACTGGGAGCTGGTCACCGAAAAGGAGCAGCTTCACACATCTCTTTCCGCCTCAGAGCTCCATGAAGGATCCACCCCCATGAGCCTAGTTGTCTCAAGGAGGTGCAGTCACACATGGGTGACCTTATTCTCTAACACAAATACAGCCAATACAGAGGTCCTGGGCCCGTCTCTCTTCCTCTGGATAAGACTGTGGTTTGCTTAGAGTTAAAAGTACACATCCTATAAAAACACCTGTCCTTCCCTGTGCAAAGCACTGCGGCTGGCCCATGAGCAGTAGGGGTATGCACAGAACAGCTCTCCAGTAATGGTGGACTGAGTCGATGCTGGGCCACCGGCGCCATCTTAGCCTTTCCATTGGTATCCCTCTCGGGTATGTGCCATCGCTGTGGCTTAAATGGGTGGCAGCATATGCG
This sequence comes from Hyaena hyaena, assembly GCF_003009895.1. Lineage (NCBI taxonomy): Eukaryota > Metazoa > Chordata > Mammalia > Carnivora > Hyaenidae > Hyaena > Hyaena hyaena. Next base: position 333,162 of record NW_024081549.1, on the reverse strand, counting down.
TGCCGTTTTCTGTCTTTTTTTTAATGTTTATTTTTGAGAGAGAGCGCGCACGCGGGAGAGGGGCAGAGAGAGAGGGAGACAGAGGTATCAGAAGTGGGCTCCGAGCTGACAGCAGAGAACCGGATGTGGGGCTCGAACTCACCAACTGTGAGATCATGACCCGAGCTGAAGTCGGACGCTTAACCGAGTGAGCCACCCAGGTGCCCCCACAATACCAGATTTTTAAGATATACTACACAAATCTATAGTAATCAAAGCAGTATTGTACTGGCACATAAAGAGACACAGAGCCTTTCTTTCTATTTTTATTTCTTCAAAAAAATTTTTTTATGTTTATTTATTTTTGAAAGAGAGAGAGAGACAGACCGCAAGTAGGGGTGGGGCAGAGAGAGAGGCAGACACAGAATCCGAAGTAGACTCCAGGCTCTCTACTGTCGGCACAGAGCCCCCCCATACGGAGCTCGAATTCATGTACCCTGAGATCATGACCTGAGCCGAAGCTGGACGCTCAACCCACTGAGCCACCCAGGCGCCCCCATTTCTTGGAAATGATTACATCTGACTTACAAAGATGCGCACTGAGTGGAACGCACACATTGCCCGCGTGTGGTTCTGCAGCGCTAAATTCCCTTTCTCCTCATAGGCTCTAGAGGCCTTACAGCTTTACATCCAATTCAGAGCTCTCGATCCTGAAGGTGGTTGGTTTCAACAGCCCCACGGAGTGAGACAAATGTCTTTGTTCAAAGTATCGCACTAGGATTTGCACGTGGGTGGAATCCTGTGGGACGCTGACAGTTTGTGGGAATTTTCTGTGGAAGGAACCGGGTTAATAAGGTCACCGTTTTTCTTTTTTTGGCTTAAGCGTTATTCTACAGTGCCTGTGTAGAAAAATCTTATTTCCGCAGCTTGCATTCAGCATCTTCATAAAAGAAATCATTGTGACAGTGGATGTCAAGAAGAGTCATGCGTGATTTGAAATCCTATAGATATTTTCCTTCGGAATCATAACCATAGTAATGCCGCTAAAACGTTCATGTGCACACAAAACTTTTCTGAAAGATTATATGCAAGTTGATGTAAATACGCAGGCAGACACAGATACCTATAGCACATTCCCATCGATCCCAAACTGGGTCATGAAGAAGACACGACGGAAAGCGCACAGTTTCTGAATTCAGAAATAACCTTGACATGCACCCTGACTCCACCATGTTCTAACTAGAAGACCTTAGACTATTTCTTCAAATGGGAAATAGCGATCTCAATAGGGAGCCCAGGGGATTGGTAAAAGGGTTCAGTAGGGAAAGCACCTGTCAATGCCTAGTACATTGGATGGTTTACATACATTTAAATTCCTTTCTTTTTTTAAAAAAAAAATCTTTTTAAATGTTTATTTCTGAAAGGGAGAGGCAGACAGACAGACAGAACATGCACAAGGGAGGGGCAGAGAAAGAGGGAGACACAGAATCCGAAGCAGGCTCCAGGCTCTGAGCTGTCAGCACACAGCCCAACACGGGGCTCGAACCCACGAACCGCAAGATCGCGACCTGAGCCGAAGTCCTACGCTTAACAGACTGATCCACCCAGATGCCCCAGTTTTAAGTTCCTTTCTTTTATTTTACGCCTGTGCTTCTTCTAAAACGTCTGACACCATCTCTGCAAATTGTCTCTGGTCTTCTCTTCCACTTACAGCAGGGAGCAAAAGAAACTATTTCTTTCCTTGCTGAAGGACTCTACGTGCTTTGGCTCCTGATCCCCGATCCTCCTTCTGGGAATGCAACCCCATGGCTCCTGTGACCCCCCTCCCATGTCCTTCTCCACTTTCTGTCACCAGAGGCAGCCCTCGAAGCTTCTCTACCTTGCAGGATTGCCTCAGGAAAGCTACCAGCTGACGCTTTTACCAATAATCACAGTCTCCCGAAAGTCATGCTTCGTGGGTATTAAAAAAGGCCGAGTCTGTACCTAGTCATCAAAGCATCTAATCTACATATTCCTTTAGGTCACAGGCTGGTCGTTATGTCTCTTTGTTCCCTAGTCCTGTAAGTTGTCAATATTAGTAAACACGGAGTCAATATAATTAAAGACTTATCTAATTATTTATTGACTGATAACAGAAGAGAGAAATGGCAGAACCTCGGGCAAGGGGAATGAAGGGTCTGAGAGGGCAGACAGGTGAAAACTCTGGAAAAAAGAAGGCCAGGGTTGGAGGAGACCAGTGGGCGTGCCTGGGGAGGCCACAGATTCTCAGCAAGACGAAAACAAATAATTAAGGAAAACTAAAGCCTGTGCCCCAGTTATCCACATTGGTAATGGACAGTTGGTGGCCCATGAAATGTCACATTGTGAGCCGCTCTATTTTGCCGGGGTGCGCGTGGCTTCCCTTATAGGCAGCTCTGCACACACTTAGGGCTTTTTCAGGCTCTCCTGGAGACTCTGGCCCAGCCAGGAGTAATTTCCACACTTTATTATGTTCCGTTCGGGAATTCTACATACTTTTCACCCCAGAAAAGATTTCAAGTATCACAAAACCTCAGCTCCAATGACCCAAATAAAGTTTGGAAAAGGCGTAGTGATTTTTCAGAAAACTCTTCAAATGACGAGCGGCTGGTAAGGGGCTGATGTGGAACAATGCTCTGCCGGGTACCCCCCACTCCCACTCACTCCCACCCCGTGAGTCTTGCTACAGAGACACAGTGGAAAATATCTCCACACCCAGCCCCCATCACACACACACACACACACACACACACACACACACACACAATTACTTGAGTCTTCAATCAGTTGAGTGACCTACATAAGCATTCCTGAAAGTAATATTTCAGGGTATTTTAGTAAAACCTTTTGCGTAGGTGTGTGCGTGCACAGGCCCACGGTCTTGTGCATTTATAGAAAGTTTTGTGAGCAGATAAAAAGAGAAAAGAATGACTTTTTTATATTGCTGATTCCATATACAGCTGACCTTGAACAAAAAAGGGGTTGAACCTTGTGGGTCCACTTATGTGCAGAGTTTCATATGTATGTATGTGTGTATATATATATATATAATATGTAACATATAATATAATACTATAAATGTATTTTCCTTATGATTTTCTTTTCTTTTTCTTTTTTAAAAGACTTGTAAATGTTTATTCATTTATTCTTCTAAGACAGAGAGAAAGAGAGAGCCCGTGCGAGCTGGGGAGGCGCAGAGAGAAAGGGAGAGAGACAGAATCCAAAGCAGGCTCTGCACTGTCAGCCCAGACCCCAAAACGTGACTCAATCCCATGAACTGTGAACTCATAGCCTGAGCTGATGTCAAGAGTTGGATGCTCAACCAACTGAGCCACCCAAACGCCTCTAAAGATTTTATTTTTTAAAATAATCTCTACACCCACTGTGGGGCTCAAACTCACAACCCTGAATCAAGAGTTGGATACTCAGGGCACCTGGGTGGCTCAGATCACGATCTTGTGGTTCGTGAGTTCGAGCGCCGTGTTGGGCTCTGTGCTGACAGCTCAGAGCCTGGAGCCTGCTTCGGATTCTATGTCTCTCTCTCTCTCTGCCCCCTCCCTTGCTTGCACTCTATTTCTCTCTCAAAAATAAACATTAAAAAAGAGAGTCATATGCTCTACCAACTAAGCCAGCCAGGCGCCCCCTCACGATTTTCTCAATAACAGTTTCTTTACTCTAGCTTGATTTACTGTAAGAATACAGTATGCGATACATATACCATACAAAATATGTGTTAATCGACTGTTGATATTACTGCTAAGGCTTCCTGTCAACAGGAAGTTTTGGGAGAGTCAAAGGTTATGTGTGGATTTCTGACTGCACGGCGGGGGGTGCGGGTGGCACCCCTAACCCCCACATTGTTCAAGGGTCAATTGCATATTGTTTGTGAGAGGTTAGCTTTCTAAAATCAATAGAAAAAAAGGTAATACTTGCTGTTCATCAACTGAAGGAAGGGGTTGGGGCAGATTAATGTGAATGCCAGTACAGTCTGTCTCTCAAAGTTGAATTAAGTATGGAGCCTTTTTAATGGCTACAAAGAAAGTTCTCTTGGACCCATAAGAATATGTTTTTGGAGTCTCAAGGGTCCTTTGTGCTTAGTTGTGGAGACAATGACTTGATAAACTAAAGTCTCACCTTATGAAACTGTCCTTTTTTAAAAATTTTTTAAATGTTTTATTTATTTCTGAGAGAGAGAGATACAGAAAGAGAGAGAGCAGGAGGATCATAGAGAGAGGGAGATACAGAATCTGGAACACGCTTCAGGCTCTGAGCCTGACACGGGGCTCGAACCCACGAACCGTGAGATCATGACCTGAGCCGAAGTTGTACACTTAACCGACCGAGCCACCCAGGCACCCCTGAAACTGTCCTTAAGTTGGGGATTATCACCAGGAAAGAATTTGGTTTTGCAACCAGTGCCCTGCAAAATGAAGATTACTATCACGGTAAAGACAGAATAGAGAATTCTTTGTAGCAATCATACTTTAATTTTCGGTATTGTCTGGTGTTTTGACATCTTGAGGCTTTGTTAATCTTGGAAAGATCAGTGCTCCCAGGGGTCTTGAATGGAGTCACCTACTCGCTCCAAGCAAATCAACCAATCCCTAGGCCCTACTACCAACCATTGCCTTTATCAAATCACCCCCTGACCTGAGTCACCCCAGGGCTACAGAGCAGACAGCTGCGGACCATACTGTAGCCCAAAGCCTGCCGAAATTATTCGAACTACCCAATCCTAAAGCTTTACCTTGCCTTGTGCATTCTTTTGCCCTGGTCTCCCTTCAACCCTTCTGCTTCCAGATCAACCCTGGCACTCCCCGCATGGCTCTGCCTGGTGTGCGATGTCCCTTCCAGTTGGGAACTATGAGTAGTAAACTCTTCCTTCAAAGACAGTTATTTTGGTGCCCGTCACCTATAGATAGATGATAGATAGATAGACAGACTAGATAGATGATGATAGATAGATAGATAGATGATAGATAAGATAGATGATAGATAGATAGATAGATAGATAGATAGATAGATAGATTTGAATGTGACCTTGATGAGAACATTTCCATAATCATTTTCCACCAAGTGAGGGCAAGTTACCTCCCTTCCCCAAGTGCTGAAATATGACGCAAGGCCCATATTCAAATTAACGTAATCCTAGTTGCTTCTCACAAATAGAGATGTTTTCTTTCATTCATCTATGTTTGCATAGATGACTGTTTGAGCTTTTCATCCACGTGCGGTGACATCACGGGCTCCTCTCTCTTTGCCAGGTAAACAAATGGCCATGTGAAGGCCTCATGCACAAAAGACATAAGCATTTCCTAATCATTATCACTGACCCACGCTATTTATCCGGCTCCCAGTACAAAAACCATCATTTCAAAAGCCTTCAGCAATCTCTCGTGGGGTGCCCGAGTGGCTCAATCAGAAAAGCACGCGACTCTTGATCTCGGAGTTGTGAGTTCGAGCCCCACGTTGGGGCTGGAGATTGCATAAAAATAATATCTTTAAAAAAAAAAAAGAGAAAAAAAAGCAAACCATCTCAAAAGAGGCTCCGATTTCAGTAGAAATGCGAGCATGGTGGGGGGAGAAGTCCACAGGCTCTCATTTCCCCCCTCCCTTGCTCATTTTACTTTTTTTAAAGATTTTATGTTTAAGTAATCTCTACACCCAACGTGGGGCTCGAACTCACAACCCCTAGATCAAGAATCACATGCTTGATGGACTAAGCCAGCCAGGCACCCCACCCTCATCTCCTTTTAGATAATGTCTACAGGCCGATGAAGCCCTGTGGCTCAGAGCTTCTGTGGTGTAGACAGAGCCAGATACCCTCCCCTTGCCCCAACCCAAGACTTGGTCAGCTGTGAGGAGGGCACAGCGTTGGTGGCGGAATGGGTAGTAGTTGGGGAGGTGTGTGACTATTCCAGAAGAACAGCAGTCTGGAGCTGTGTCCTGCCCTGGAAGGCCCTGACAGCTCATTACCTTATAAGCTCCTTCTCAGGCAACCCACTGTGTCATTCAGGAAGATTCTCTGTCCTACCACAGGCTTTTGCTTCTGGCTTTCCTTCAGCAGAAAGAGCATGGCTTTCATTTCACGATGCGATGAAGTTAAAACAGTGGTTCTTGACCTCGGCTTCTCATTGGCAACCCCCCGGGGAACTTGGAAAAATACCAATACTTATGTCCTGCCCCCAGAGATTCTGATGTTGACATAGGGTACGGCCAAGGCCCTGGGGATTTTCAAAAGCACCCCGCCACCCCACCCCACGTGGCCAGATTCCAGAACCAGTGCCGTGGGGAGGTAATCGCAGTGATTCAAAAGGCTGGCCTCAGATCTCTCTCAAAGATGGATATTAAAACAAAGGAGAAAGGAGGAAAGGCATCGTCTAAGGAGAAGACCAAGGGAGAAACGAATGGCCGAAGGAGGACGAGGCAGGTACTGAAGACCCGCCGCATGGAGAAAGGTACTGTCCTCGCAGAGAAGGTTCTGAACAAACTCATCCTGCTGGTGGGGCAGAGATTGTGCAAGCAGCTGACTCCACAGCTTGGCTTCTGGCTCCGGGAGAGCCCAGGGGACGAGAAAGCTAATCTTGTGCAGAGATGTGTCTGTTTTCCATCTGGCTCTCTGCTACCCTCCCCTACACACTGCCTGGCATGGGGACTGCTAAGGGGGCATACTTTTTCTGCGTGCCACACGGAGCTTGGCACACGTGCCCCAGGATGGAGCCCGGCTGCTGAAGACTGGAGCCAGACAACCCTTCCCCGCCGCGGACCCCCCTTATTCGATTGCCGGTGGACCGGGCATCACACACAAGCGATTGCACTTCCCAAGCCTGTGCTTTAATTGCCTTTCCCTAGGAACAGCCTCCCAGGCAGTTTAAGAGAATCGATCCGGTGAAAGCATTTCTTTGGTTGGGGTATTACACTAAAAGCAGTCGCCTGAGAACAAAAGTGATAATATTAGAAACTGGCAGGCTCATAAACTCCAGGGCACACAGACGGATACCTTATTTTATATTGCACCTTAGAGTTTACCAAACGCTGCGACCTAGTCTGGCATTTAGGATTGGTTCAGAGCATCCCCATGGGGCAGGTAAAACATTAACCATCTCATTTTGCACAGAAGAACACAAAAGTTAAAAACAAAACAAAACAAAAAAAACAAAAAAACAAAAAAACAAAAACAAAAAACACAAAACCTCAGAGTGGCTTGGTAACTGGTCCGAGGTGTCACAGCCTTGTGAAGTTCTGGACCGACGTGTTCTTCTTTTTTTTAATGTTTACTTATTTATTTTGAGAGAGAGTACGCAGGGGAGGGGCAGAGAGAGGTAGAGAGAGAGATTCCCGAGCGGGGTCCGCACTGTCAGCACAGACCCTACCATGGGGCTCGAACCCACGAACTGCGAGATCATGACTTGAGCTGAAACCAAGAGTCGGATGCTTAACTGACTGAGCCCCCCAGCGCCCCTGTTCTTGGTTTCTTGTCCTTCCTCTGTTCTGCTTTGTTTGGCAGGGGGGTCGACCCTTGCGGGCCAAGTTTCTGAAGAGGCTCTTACATCAGCTGGGTGCAGCCAATGGAAGGGAAGGAATGGGTGGGAGCCGGCCGGGGGGGTGGGGGTGGCAGGAAGGTCTGCTTCGGGTGGCTTCTGCAGGGGCTGTGTCTCGCCTCTTACTGGACAGATCCCTCTGGGGCCAGCTTTGGCTGATTGACTCGGGCTCTTCAGTGCCTGCTCAGTGGCCCGCTCCCCACCCCCCCCGGCTCCCTCTCTCCCTCTGTGTTCTCTGTTTTCCTACTGTTGCTAATCTCTGGGTTGTCAAGTGGCTTATTTGGCTCCTCAGCAAGTCCTCTACCTGAGTAACCAGCCCCTGACATTAAAGTGCTCTGTGTTAAACAGTCAAGAGGGTTCTGTTTACCAGCTAGACTCTGTATCAGGCGGGCCCTGGCGGGAAGCAGATGGCGCACTCAACGGGGGGAAGCGAGCAGAGCTGAACGAAGGGGCTGTTTACACACAGTGGGGTACTGCCAGGGACTCCCCTTCCCGGGAGTGGAATCAGGGAAGAGCTACAGCCTTGAAAGAGGAACCTCTTGACATGGGCCATGGCGGTCGGTGTAGCAACATGGCAATGGCCAAAATCACGTCCTAATGGGAAGGAGGGAAGCAAATACATCTCTCTCTCTCCCCCCACCCTCCTGTCCCTTGCTGGTGTCTCCCACTAACCAAACCCAACTAGAAGCCAGGGGTAAAGGGTGATGTGGTCCATACTGGTCAGTTCCCAGGGTCACAGCCAGGGCAAAGGGGAGAGGGAAAGGTGCGTGTGTGTGTGTGTGTGTGTGTGTGTGTGTGTGTCTGTCTGTCTGTCTGTCTGTGTGTTGGGGAAAGGAGGAAACAAATGGACAGCAATCAGTTTGACTCTGACTAGCACCGTGATGTTCTACTTTCAGGCCCCGGCTTTGACCTAGGGTTGGTTAGACCAAGGCAAATATGGCATATAAATCGTACCTTTGTTTCTGATTATTTTTATTGCCTAGAATCTGTTCAATATTTAGGTAATCCAAGCTGCTATCTGTTACTGTGGGATGTTAAAACCCTCTCTGGACATCGTGCCTTCAGAATGAATATTTATCTGATAGATCTCCTAGAATAAGGTCATTCCAATCAAAGAGATTTTAGGTAATTACGACTTTACCTAGAGAAAGAGAGAGAGAGAGAGAGAGAGAGAGAGCCCACAAGAGAGACAGAGAGAAAGGGAGAGAAAGAATTCCAAGCAGGCTCCATACTGTCGGCGCAGAGCCCGATGTGGGGCTCGATCCCACAAACTGCGAGATTGTGACCTGAGCCGAAATCAAGAGTTGGATGTTTCACCGCCTGACCCGGGTGCCCGTTTCATTGGTTTTCAATCAGCCAAATAGTCTTATAATTGTAAAAAGTGCACTCCTCTCTTTTTACGCTTTAGAAGAAGGTGATGTTCAGGACACCTATACCTCCAGCCCCCAGCCTCGATTCTCCATGATAAACAGTGTTCCCCACTTTCCACGAACAGAGAGCTTCCTGGTTTTACGGACACGGAACCCTGAGCCCCTAAGGGAAGCAGTTTCTGGCAAGTGTCTCTGCCAGCTGGGGGACAGCGCGGGGGCTGGCTTCAGCTCTCCTCTGTCCCCTCCTGCGCCGCTGCGCTGCTCACAGAGAACACTTGTTTGGCCTCTGCAAAAGCAATATTCACTGCTTCTTCCCTAAAAGCTCTTATTAGACTAATAGCCCTTCAAGTAGAAGCAGAAGGAGGACAATGGAGGGGTGGGAGGAATCCAGCTGGAGAGGGCGCACAGGCAGGAGATGAGGACCCAGGGACAGAGGAAGCGTAGGTGGGAGAAGGGCGGGCTGGAGGGAGGGGAAGGCGCAGCGACCAACACGCAGGAAAAAATAAACAAAGGCGACAGCGGCCCTCCATTGCCGTGTCCTAGGAAAATGCCTCTGAATATGTTTTGACTGAAACTAACATCTGCGGGGCCCATGACGGGCGGGGTTTGGCGATGCTCCGAGGGCCATAGTGGTTTCCGCACCCTGTGAGGTTGCCCTCCCCCCTGCTCAGCGGCACAGGCTTTTCAAAGGCACCCGCTCTGTCTCGGAGGAACGCACAGCCCAAATGGCTTGCTTAATGTTCTAGACCGGAGTGGATCTGGTAACGTCTAAGGAAATTCCGGAGACTGTTCCTTATAATTGCACAGGGTCCATTTGAGTACTTAGCATTTACGTGCGTCTGAGAACTCGGTCCACTTCTGCATGGCGCATAGTTTTGTGGCTGGGTCACGTTGTCTCTGTCAGTGGCAGGAAGCTCAGGTACTCGGCCCAGAGTGACCTTGGGGCAACCGGAGGAAATGAAACGTGGAGGCATGCCGGACACGATGAGAGGAAAATAAATTAGCCCCGCTGCCTGGTAATGGGGCTCTGCCCACTGCCCACAGCACTGGTCCCTCCATATTTAAAATCGTGACCCGCCACAGAATATTCCAGCAGCTATGAGCTGAAGCAGAGAGAAACTGCCAAGTGGGCAAACATATTCAATACACTCTTCTTTCCTTTTCCTTTTGTCTTCCTCCTCCCCTCTGCAAGTGTCCCCATCACCTCTTGCTGTCCTGTCTCCCTGAAGCCTTCCAGAAGCCTCACAGGCAGCATTACACTTCGAACCTTCTCTCAAGCTTCAAATGACTCTCCCCTCATGGCCCATCAGTCACACTCCAATTCTTCGGGGCACCTGGCTGGCTCAGTCAGTAGAGCTTGCAACTCTTGATCTCGGGGTCGTGAGTTTGAGCCTCATGTTGGGTGTAGAGATTGCTTTAAAAAAAAAAAAAAACCCACTCCCATTCCTAGAGGGTCCCACCTGGGCAGAAATGGCCTTTAAAATTCCATCCTGAAATTATTTTTTGTTTCTAACCTTCTTGTCACTGAGAAAATCAAGGTGATTCTCCAATTTATACTAAGGTGTGAATGACTTATGAAAAGTTAGATGTGTTAGCTCTCCTAAGGGTACTTGTATTTTTTAAAGTGGATCCTAGGGGCTCCTGGGTGGCTCAGTCAGTTAAGCGTCCTACCTTGATTTCGGCTCAGGTCATGACCTCACACTTCCTGAGATTGAGGCCCCAGTAGGGCTCTGTGCTGACAGCATGGGAGCCTATTTGGGAACCTCTCTCTCCCTCTCTCTCTGCCCCTCTTCTGCTTGCTCGCACGCTCTCTCTCTCAAAATGAAGAAATAAACGTTATAAAAATAAAGATCAAAAGTAAATAAAAGTGGACATTAGAAATGAAGCCAAGAGACGGCTTTTGGGTAATAAAAAAAAGAGCTGGCCTCGGAATTATAAAGCCTACCGTCAATTTGCTACCCTCACCGGGACGTTAAGCAAATGACTTCTCCTCTTTCCTTTGCTAACCCTCAGTTTCCCCATCTGTAAAATTGTGGTTAATTATCCTAATGATAGGATTGTTGAGACCCCCTTTATACAATAATATATTCTAGACAGAAATCAATCTTACTAATATAACACTCGGGGCGGAGGGGGCTGTTGATTGGATTTTTCCAAGTGTGAGCGCCAAAGTCATGAGCACAATAGTAAAATGAGATCAGCCCAGCCCAGCTAAGTGTCACAATTGCTGGAGGGTTTATTTAGCTCGGAGCTTTGTGAATTCAGCAAAAGAGTTAGTTGAGAAAGAAGCGTCTGAGTCTTTGCCAAAACCCATTCGAGTTGGGCTCATAGATACGGTGTCCGCAGACAAGGATCTGGAAATTGCTGGCAAAACGAACCAACTCAGGTCACAAATGGTCCAGTTGGTATTTGCTTCCTATTTATATTTCTTAATTATATCTATTTCGATTGTAATAGTCAAGAGCAAGGTGGGGCGCCCAGGGCAGGAGGGCGGGGCTCAGTTAAGCAGCCGACTCCTGATTTCGGCTCTGATCATGATCTCAGGGTTCTTTAAGATTGAGGCCCACGTGCTGACAGCGCAGAGCCTGCTTGGTATTTTCACTCTCCCTCTCTCTCTGCCCCTCCCCTATGTACCTGCGCGCGCTCGTGCTCTCTCTCTCTCTCTCTCTCTGTGTCAAAATAAATAAACATTTTTTTTTTAAAAAAAGAGCAAGACAAAGATCGAAGGAAAGTGGAGTGATGTCTCTATTCTTGCCTCCATCATCCAACAGAAATGTTCCTCTTGGCTGTTCATTTTTCCTTCCCCTTTGAGTTTCATGGGTCTGTCATTTACGAAGCCCAAACCAGCATGTGCAGCCTTACGATAGGGTGATTTTACATCTGTGAGCCTCTGTATGTAGACAGTCTGACCAATCACCAGTTTAGAAGCTGACTTGGTCGAAAGAAAAATTGAATTACACAAAATGGTTCTGTCCTAAAAAATCGGAGTCAGGACGGTCCCACAGAGTTTTCGGTAATGACTGAGCCATGCTGGGTCTATGAAGTCCGATGTGGTAGCTGCTCGTCATGCGTTGTCATGACATGCTCCAAATGTGGCCAGTGCGACTAAGGAACCAAATTCTCGTTTTATTTTATTTTGTTAACGCATTTTTTTTTTTTAGTTTATGTATTGATTTTAAGAGAACGAGTAGGGGAGGTCGCAGAGAAAGGTGGAGAGAGAATCTCAAGCAGGTTCCGCATTGTCAGTGCAGAGCCCGACTCGGGGGTCAACCCCACAAACCTGGAGATCATGACCTGAGCCAAAATCAAGAGGTGGACTCTTAACTGACTAAGCCACCCAGGCACCCCTTAACTTAAATTTATATAACGACATGTGGCTTGTCATTGTAGATTCTAGAACATAGAGTAGCCTCACTTATCTCCCTTTATTGTGGCTTTCTTTTCTGGTGATATCTTTGTACTGTCTTTTCTGTGGCCTTCTTTGCATTTCCCTAACGCTGTAAAATGATTACAACTCCTGCTATGAGACTAGAAACGAGCATAAAAAAACTGTAACGATTCTGTGTACAACTATATCACCAGTCAAGAGTTTCATCCCGGGAATTCAACAAAGTTGTAGTTAAGGAGATTTATTATTTAACACTAGGATAGTACTTTCCATGTGCCAGGCACTAAAGACTTTATCAATACGAACCCATTTAATAGTCATAAGAATCCTATTAGTTAGATACTCTTATTCCCATTTTACAGAGGAGGAAACTGAGGTGTCAAGAGGTCAATACCTTGCTCTCCATGTCCCAGTGGCAAAGTCAAGATCCAAACCCAGGGAGCCTGGCTTCAAAGCCCATCTAGTGTTATCTTCCAAGTTTCCAGCTTTTCTAGATCAGCCTGATTCTCCTCAAAACGCATCACCCTCCTGGGGTGCCACCTGGCTGGCTCAGCTGGTGGAGCACTTGCCTCCTGGCCTTGGGTCGTGAGTTCGTGCCCCACGTCAGGGGCAGAGATTACTTCAAACAAGTCATCACCCTCTGAATTCCTATAGCACTTATCTTCTGCACAGGTCACCCAGCAGCCAACAGAGATTCTCTTCTGTCCCCTGTTGGTGTCCAAAGACAGATACCAGGTGAGGGAACACCACTCTTCATTGAGATGAAGGTTCACACGGGTACGGAATCCCCAGCAATGGGTGAGTAGAGAAATGAGGAACATCTGGAATTTCTAATCCCCTCCCCTATCCACACATGCATACAGCAACCTGCCAAGAAGAAGAAAATACCTTACACTATACCTGACTTATTCTCTCTTGGGAGCACATTTTAGGATTCTGCACTGAATCTCAAGATCACATGACGATGTCTTCTCTCAATTCTGCTCTGCGGTTCCTCATTCCCCCCCCCCCTCCTGTTTTTATACGGTTCTCTTGGAATCTCTTCCAATAACCCATACCTATTAAACTCAAGCCATGAAGGTCCTGGGGCACTCCAGGCTAAAGCCACTCTCAAATGAAACCAGAAAAAGAATCACAGCTACACCTTTGGAATCAGGAGCCAATCTCTCCAAGCATAAAAGGATACAATGGTGTTGATGCAGAAGCTTTACCCAGACCCTAACACGCTCTGTATGGAACAGTTCCCAGAATTATTGCTGGCTTCGATGGAAGCAACAGATCAGTATCCCAATGCTCACCTTCAAGGTCAAAGAATGCAGCGGTTGCTTGGCTCAGAGATGAAAACCAGTTTCAACCAATGATCCTTGATCAGGGAAAATGGACGACGGGAAAAATTTTAAAGAAATAGAGCTGACGGGTACAAACAATTGTCAGGAGGGGAAAATCTGCCATCTCTAAGGTCAACCTAGAAACGAATATTTAGCATAGCAACATATTCCTACAGTGGTGGCCTTACAGAAGCTTGTGGTGGGAAATGATGCAGACAGTCATGTCCCTACTATAGCTGAAATGTAGAGGCCAGGAAAGCCATAGAAATAAAATGCATAAGTCTGAGCAGTGGTTGTCTGACTGAACGACAACTTGGCGTTTGACAGGTTTGAATTATTTGCCTTGCTATTTCAGCTAGATAATATGATGGGGTTCTCCCCCTCCCCCTGCCCCATAACGGAGGTGCTGTCGCTAAGGTGAGAGAGAATGGGGGTGAACAGAAGCTCACTATTGGCTCATGTTTCCAGGATAAGCGTGTGGGAACCAAGAGCCATAGCATGGCCCAGATAAAGGCAAATATGACTTTAACAGATTGGAAGAATTAGTAACGGATGAAGGGACCATCGGTCCCCAGTTACGTCTGGTCCTCTTCATTTCTGTTTTCACGGAGTGTGACAAATAGACACGGTAGGATTTGGTAGAAAGCATTTCATTTGTTTAGATCATTAAATATGCAACATTTGATGGGGAGCGTTCCAGTCTTCCAAGGTCCCTTTAGAAATTAAAACGCACTCAGTTTGTTAACACTTTGGAATTTGCTTCTGTTTGGGCAACAATGGGATGACAATGGCACGGGAAAAATGAGCTCTTCCATCATTGCTTCTGGATGGTGAATGTAGGCTTTTAAAAAGCGTGCTAAGTGCACAACGCAGGCTCTAGAAATCATGAACTGTGATATAGTGAAGTACTAGTGGTTGCGTTTTTTTTATCCCAAATTGTCAAATGGTACATTAGCAATATATCAATTGCAATCACGCTGCAAAAAAACACCTTGACTTCAAGTGAAGTGCTATTTCCTTCCCTTCAGAGATTTATTTGAGTATCAAGAGAACACATGGTTAAGTACCCTGGGTTTGTGTTCAGGCCCGTGAGTTGCCTGCTTAATGTATGCCTGCATGATATTTCTTGCTGTGCTCTTCTCCGTTACTTACGAATCCTTATATGCCTCCTAATATATATTTGTCTGCTAATTATTGACTTGCAAATAATTTAGTATCATGGCTTCATTAATTTTTAAGTTATAAAGAGCACTAATAGAACACCAGCGATTAAAACATATTATTTTCGATTTATAAGGCATATCTGTCTATCTGTCTACTGGGTATCGCCACTTGGATTCTGGGTACCTTGAACCCAGAGCGTCCAAATCTGAACTCTTTCTATCCACCCAGAACTCATTTCTCCTCCTCTGTTCTCTATCTTACTTAATGCCCCCACCAATCCCCCAGTTGCCTGAGCCCCAAATCTCAGATGGGATGTTTTGTCCCCCTTACTGCCTCGCCCAGTTCGTCACCAAGTGCGATCAGGCCCACCTCCTTAACATCCCTCAGCTGTGTCCTCTCTCCTCTGTATCCATTGCCGCGTTCTTATTTCAAGCCAGCACCGTCTCCCGCCTAGGCTCTTGTAAAAGATTCTTCACTGGTCTCTCTGCCTCTGAGGTTGTTCCCGCATCGCCCTTGAGTGTGTCCAAATGTCTCATCGTGGTCCACTAATCCATGACCTCATCCTTTCCTCCTCTTCAGTCATTTTCTCACTCCGTGTCTCTCTGTCCAACACGCTGGGCCGGTCCTTGCCCCCTTTGCATTCCCCTCTCCCCCACTTCCTCTTTCAAGGTCCTGCTGAAGTGAGCCTTCCTGGAAGCCATCCCTCTCTCCCCCGACCCCGCAGGCTGGCTTACCCCTCCTTCGTCCACAGATGGCACTTGTTACGATGCCCTGTAACTGGTGATTTACTCGCCTGATTCACAGTGCCTTGAGGGGAAAGAACGGGTATCGTTCAAGTCGGTATTTCCAGGGCCCAACACCTCCTTTCATTATAAGTGTGCAGTAAATATTTGCTTAATGAACGAACGAAATCCGGTCTACCCCATACGCAATGCTCCCCGTTCCAGAAGGAAAGGCAAGGTTAATAGGGCAAACGACGTTGGGTGCACATTGGGAGACCATTCTCCGAAAGTCCTTTGTGTGTCTGCCCATCTCACAGCAGAGACTGACTGCCTTTGTTCCAGACTAATTGTTTTCCAATGTTTGTAGAGCAAACAGTCTTAGAGTTAGATGGAGATAGCGTGGAGCAAAGGGCAGGTTTGTTTACCATCCCATAATAACATCAAGAGTGTCTCACTCTAGAACAAAGGTCACTCACGCTGACTGACCGTTATAAAAGATTCAAGTTCCCTAAACTCAGGGTCCCTTTCCTACACGTGTCTAGGTGTCGTTCGGTCCTCTTGGTTCTTCCCTGTGAGGATCGGGACTTCAGGAAGCCAGTGCAAATGCTGGTGCTCTTCTGGCTATGGCTGGGAGGAAGGAACTGTCCTTTGTCTCTGACCTAGGAATCTTATGTCCTCGGTCCGCATCCATGAAACTGTGCTAAGCTAACTTGTTAGCTTACAAGCAAATTCTCAAACGTTTCCTAGTCCCTAGAGCTCACTTGGGAAAACACAATCTACAGACACATTTAAGGTTTTTTTCATATTTATTTAATTTTGAGAGAGAGACAGAGCACAAGCAGGGGAGGGGCAGAGAGAGAGGGAGACATAGAATCCGAAGCAGGCCCCAGGCTCCGAGCTATCGGCACAGAGCTCGACGTGGGGCTGGAACTCACAAATCGTGAGATCCTGACCTGAGATCATGACTGAGCCACCCAGGTGCCCTTCTACGGAAATATTGATAGCCAGGGATATCAAATTTCCTAGCAAAGGTAGGATCAACATTATGTGCCATGGGAGTGGTGATGATCTTATATTGGGGGCATGCTTTTGTCTGATGATATGAGACAGATAGGTTGCCCGATTAACATCGCAGAGGTTAACTACCTTCCTCAAAGGTTAAGCAGGTAACGTAACTGAGTGACGTGGTCTGGATTCGAGCCACCTACACAGCTCCTGTCAATCGTTGCCCCCAACAGAATGAGGAACACTGTTTAGCATTCCTGCCAAGTGAATGAAGACTTAGAGATGGATTTTTATCGGAAATATTCTCATGCAGGGCGCCTGGGTGGCTCAGTCGGTTAAGCATCCGACTCTTGGTTTTGGCTCAGGTCATGATCTCACCGCTTGGAGGGTTCGACCCCGCGTTGGGCTCTGCGCTGGCGGTGCGGAGCCTGCTTGGGATTCTCTCTTCCTCTCTCTCTGCCCCTCCCCCAGTTGCACTCTTTGTGTCTCTCTAAATAAATAAATTAAAAACAAAGAAATATTCTCATTAATAAATGTTGAGAATCAATTTACCTTTAGAATAACATGTTTTACATTAAGCTAAACAAAAGCCCACTGCTATGTGCCACCTCTGCATTAGAACAAACGGAGAGGTGCCTGGCTGGCTCTGTCGGAAGAGCGTGGCACTCTTGATCACTGGGTCATGAGTTTGAGCCCCATGTTAGGTGTAGAAATTACTAAAAAACAAAACAAAACAAAAGCTTAAAAATAGTATTTTATTGTTGATCCTGGCAACGTATCAAAGAGTATGTCTAATCACACCATTAGAGGGTTTGATATATTTGAAGATAAGAAACATGTTCAAATTTCCTTTTTATTCAGTAGTGGAGACAAGGGGGATGGAATTTAAGCTTCTCTACTAACATTTAGAATGCACTAGATAGAGGGGCGCCTGGGTGGCTCAGTCGGTTAAGCGTCGAACTTCAGCTCAGATCATGATCTCGTGGTTCGGGAGTTCGAGCCCCATGGGTTTTTTTTTTTTTTGTACTGAAATACAGTTTAATGTCATTTTATTGCATTTAAAAACATTGTGGGGGGGCGCCTGGGTGGCTTAGTCGGTTAAGCGTCCGACTTTCGCTTGGGTCAGGATCTCGCGGTTCGTGGGTTCAGGCCCCGCGTCGGGCTCTGTGCTGACTGCCAGCTCAGAGCCTGGAGCCTGTTTCAGTCTGTGACTCCCTCTCTCTCTGACCCTCCCCTGCTCACGCTGTCTCTCTCTCTCTCTTCTAGAAATAAATAAAACATTAAAAAATTTAAAAAATAAAAAAAATAAAAAAATAAAAACATTGTGGGAAGGGTCCACAGCAGGAAAAAAAAAAAAAAAAAAAGGTCAAGACCCTCTTTATCTGGCAGAGGCTGCTGCATTGGCCGGTCCCGAACAGAAGACCACAAGGCATAGAGCAATGACTGACGCTGCGGGACACTGGGAGGCGCCAAGCAGTCTTCAGTTGTCACCGAGGTAAAATTGTCCTCACTCCCTTCTAACGGACACTCCCTTCTCCATCTGTGTGGATTCTCAGGTGACGGTCCAGATCTTTCATGCCGTGAACAGTTTTGAAGTGGCAACCTGGATAGCAACAGGTGAAGGTCCTTTCCCCGAGCATCACCGTTTGTTCCTTCGACTCTGGGGCCAGAGCCACGGCAGGGGCTTTCGGAGCATCACCGCTGTCGGCGGAGGGACAAGTTGGTTTGGGATCATTATCTAATTCTGAAGCCGGCACCCCCTCCGCCTCGGGAGCCTTCTCGGCGAACTCGGGGGGCGCGGGCCGCGGCTCCTCCCGGCTCAGGTGCTGGGGTTTGGCCTGTTTGCGCCGCGACATGGCGAGCGGACAGCTCAGGGCCCGGAGCCTGCTTCGGATTCTATGTCTCCCTCTCTCTGCTCCTCCCCCACGCATGCTCTGTGTGTGTGTGTCTCTCCTTCTCAAAACAATAAATGAACATTAGAAAAAAAGAACGCACTAGATAGAAAAACGGGGGCTTGGGGGTTAGGCCGATTTGGTGGCATTAAAAATTGAGATCATGTGGCAGTGTTACACTTTTTTGTTCCAGATACTTGATATTCTGCTGTCATTTTTCAGTGATTTTATTTTTCCAACAGAGCTCCAAATTTTAATATTCTGTCCCACCATCAGAATATGAATACTTGCCTTCATGTAATTTTTAGTTGGCTAATAAACTGTCATAATACCGATGGTCTTGTCAAAACAGCTGGACATATTCCACTGCGACAGATTAAGGTAGTTCCTTGTTTCCAAACCAGGCAAAGCAGTCCTAGCCAATGGGAAAAATTGCAAGTGTTCTGTAACCTTTAAAAATTGCCAAGACCCATTAAAATTTCTCTTACTTTTGGCTATAAAAGTATAAGAAAATGAAAAAGTAATAAAATGACTATTTATTTAGTACACTGCTGTTGAAAACACAGGGCACACTGAGAACGAAAGTGTTTTTCTTTGCAAATAAAAATCTTTATCAAGAGTAGTCTGAGCGGTGCTTCTGCCTCTTGCTCATCATGTAACCTTTGACAGGGAGTAAACTTTTTCTATGCACTGGCAAATTAATGGTCATCCTCCATCCTAAGTATGAATCAGCGTCCACCATTTTGTCCTTTGCATTTTGTTAAGTTTATTTATTTATCTATTTTGAGAGAGAGAGAAAGTGTGAGCGGGGAAGGGGCTCAGAGCCTGAAGTGGGGCTCAATGTCACCAGCCGGGAGATCATGACCCGAGCCCAGGTTGGACACTTAACCGACTGAGCCACCCAGGCGCCCCCTGTCCTTTGCACTTTCAACGTTGTAAAATATCTCTGAGAGTTTCTTTAAAATGTGAACGTTTTTCGCCAGTGTCACTTCCTCTGGGACACCATCCTTTTCATCACAACCACTTTCCTCATCTCCTTTACAGGTGTGATTGGCTCCCCTTCTCGAAGTTCTTCTGCCCGCATCTCTAAAGCCTCTTGAGAGCAGAGGCACGGTCTACATTCTCGCAGCCCGCTATTCCTCCTACAACTCCATTTATGTCCGGTTCAAGTTTCACTTCCAGAATTACTACTTTAAGTTTCTTTGTGGCGTTTTCATCCTTGTGGGCCAACTTCATCTTTTGGTTACCCATTTTTGTAAAATGTCACACAGAGTCATTGCCGGTTACCAAGCCGGCAACACAAGAGATCTGCTACTCTGGTTTGAGCTGAATAACCGATGGGCAGCGACGAAGGAGAGGCAGGCTTGAAAGATGTGCTGTGATTGGCCACTGAAGGGGGTAGGCATCTGTTAGTACCCTGTAGTGATTTGGGGACAAAAGAGTTAGCCTGCTGACAGAAAACAGTGGAAAAATCGCACGGGATGGCCTGTTTGGGGTTTCTTTGACTGCTATGTACTAATGTGCATATTTTATAAACCTCACCCGGAAAAACTTACTTTCATTCAATGAAGAATTAGTGAGTGTCAGCTCTGGCCTACACTATGCAAAGGTCCTAAGGTAAGGTGGGGGAAGAGACAGACCTCTCAGGAAGGTGGCCAGTCAAATGGCTAATGGCGGGGCTGATCATTTATATCAAGATATCGAAATAAGTGCCACGAAAGAGATTCACAGAGTGGTGTGACCACGTGTAAGGGGGAAGGGGTGTTTGGGAATGGCCATCTCGAGGGAGTGACATTTGAGCTGAACTTTGGGTGAAATACCAGTTGGGTACCCCAAAACTGTAACATGTCCCCCATGTCTGGGGGGACATAGAAAATGATTATTTCCCCTCTTCCTTTTCCAAAAGAGGAGGAAATGTCTCTAAATTTTATGGATTTTTATTATTAAATTTTTTAATGTTAATTTAATTTTGAGAGAGAGAGAGAGAGAGAGAGAGAGAGAGAGAGAATGCGCTAGCACTAGCAGGGGAGGGACAGAGAGAGAGAGGAAAGCAAACAGTCCGAGGCATGCTCCACGTTATCAGCACAAAGCCCAATGTGGGGCCCAAACTCATGAACCCTAAGACCATGACCTGAGCGGACATCAGAAACTCAACTGACTGAGCCATCCAGACGGCCCTGGGTTTTTATTATTTTTACAAAGCACAAGTTTTTTAAGCCACCCTTGGTCTGCTCTGGACTTCACTTAGGGTGTTACCCAGCCCTCTCTGTGTCAAGACCTGCCCCGATCCACCTGCCTTGGTAGACCTTGATAGAGCTCTCTCATTCTCAAACTGTCTTCCCCATTTCCTCAACTCTGACCTTGCCCACAGATTTGACATACGCTGTTGACAACCCGGTTACCAGTGGGGCTATTCTGAGTAGTTCCTATTCTCTATGCAAGTGTCCAGCCCTCCTACCTCGACATGCATCCACTGGCATGGCTGCCCCTTAATTGACCACAGCCTCACTCAAAAGACCCAGACAACTTTGCTAAATGCTGTCAAAAAGAACTCCAAGATACTTTACCCCTAGAGCCCCTGTCCCCCACCAAAATGTAAGGCCTGTAAAGGCAGAGCCAATGTCTCCCTCGAATGAAGCATTACTCCTGGCACAGTCATCAGGAATTCATCTATAAAGACCCAGCTCCCTATCCCCTTGGCAGGGGCTATGGACATGACCCTGAGATGTGTGCTCAACAGTCTTTCAGAGCTCCCCAGCAGGATTGAGGCCCCAATTATCCACAGTGATAACCTACTTGATACTTAGACTACCCTCCCTTCCCTGTCTCACTTCCACACTCTTTTGCCAGTGATTCCTGGGATCGTCTCCCAGGCAAACTACTCCCACTTAAATCCTTGTCCCAGGATCTACTTCAAGAACACAAAGTCAGTCAGCTGCCTATAAGGGAGTGAAATCTTCCTGGCAACATGGAGAGTATTTGGTGCATCGTATCTCAGTTAATCTTCAGACAACTTTAAGAGGCATTTATTGGATTTTCCCACGTCTTACAGATAAGAAATTGAGGCCCTGACAAGAAACTGGGCCTAGGTCATATAGTAAGTTCATGGTGAAGCCAACATTCCAAACTAGACAGCCTGACTCTAAAACTCTAAACCTAAGGACTCTAGTCCTTAATCATAACCTAAAGTTTCATCTTTTAGAAATGTAGGGTTTTTAGGGGGTATAGCTCAGTGGTAGCGCATTTGACTGCAGAAATGTAGGATTTTCCCCCCAGCCATCAGGAGGCTACATTAACTTAAACTGAGCTCACCAAGTACCACCAGCAAGAGTCGTCTGCATGCATGAAAGTGGTCAGAATGATTTGTACGCACTCTGCTTATTTCTAAGGGCCAGTCCCACTTTCAGGCAATCTAGGCTCTGCAGAACTCCAGGGTACAGATTACATCTGCAATTGCTTGCACATAAAACATTACTAGGGTATATTCAGTACCTTAATGGGGAAGGGTATGCCTAAACAAATTGTGTAGCCCCGGCTTTCCTCCTAATTGTCACAGAAATCCAAATAGAGTCCAAACGAGTAAGGTTTGACCACCATTTTGAAATGTACAAAAGCTGACACATATAAAAACTAAACTAAGACTGGACCTCATACCCCTTATTTGAAGATGGGGTCAACCAGGGGCGCCTGGGTAGCTCAGTCGGTTGGTTAAGTGTCTGACTTCGGCTTAGGTCATGATCTCACGGTTCGTAGGTTCGAGCCCTGCATCGGGCTCTGTGCTGACAGCTCAGAGCCTGGCACCTGCTTTGGATTCTGTGTCTCCCTCGCTCTCGGACCCTCCCTGCTCATGCTGTCTGTCTCTCTCTCTCTCAGAAATAAATAAAATATTAAAATTTTTTTTAAAAAATAAAGATGGGGTCAACCAAAGGTGGTTGCAAGAAAAAGGAAATTTTTTCCATCTGAAAGGCAGAAAATAAAGAACGAGCAGTGGGAGCTGAACACCCAAAAGACAGCTGAAGAAGTTCTGATTTGTAACTCCCAGAGTTTTAAGTGTTGAGATGAGTTTTCTTCGTGGGAAACAAAAGGCAAATCAGTTAATGAGACTGAAGGTGAAGTGTTATGAATCTGGAGAGAAAGCAAGCTGACAACTTGATTGGCATATTGAAGGAGAGGAGGAGAATGAATGGAAAATTTATCAGACAAATTTTGCAGATGCCTTTTTAACCTCCGAAACGAACAGGGATGCAGATGGGGAAAAAATGCTTTCATCCTTAAAATAAATGGCTGAAGATTATGGGCCTCGTTTGTCTGAGACGGGGTGGGGGGTAAGGGTCTGATGAATATAAAATCTCATTGATGCATCTAAGTGTGAGTATGAGACAAAAATCACAGGGATAGAATACCCATAAAGTACAATTGTGAGTTAATGTCTTATGCCTCCTGAGGTATCCAGCAAGGCTCAGGCACTTTGAGGACCAACCTGCCCAGTCCCAACAGAAATAAAAATAACTGGGCTCAAGGATCATACAGGTAGGAATAACAGTATTGGAGGATTCTGTCTTCCCCCCATCTTTCGACTAGGTCAACTCCCAACCACGTACTTTCCTTCTTTGTTCCATGGCCCGTGGCTTTTGCTCTGAAGTGCTTAGTTACTGTAGCTGGTAAATGTTTTCACTTGGCCCCTTGACCATTTCTGTGGCTTCTACCAAGCAGACAGCCTTAGAATTTGGAGTCCGTCTTCGATTCTGGACTTGTTCCTGAGGGTTGCACTCCAAGCATGAAGGGTACCAAATAGCTGACGGGATGTCTAGGGGTACGTGAGTACCAGGGGCCTTCTGACTTCCAAGGCAGAGCAGTGACTCCAAACCAATTGGTCTGGACCCAGCTTGCCTTGTGGTTATAGCCGTGATTGGGACCAGACCAGGTCAATGTGCCCTATGATTAGCCTTTAGGGGCTGTCCACTCTGAGACCTTTTCTTAACTTCCAATGGGTCACACACCTATTCTTTGCTGTATCTGATGGCACTGTTGAACCTAGATTGCTCTAAAATACATGCAGTAGGGGGCACCTGGCTGGCTCAGTCAGTAGAGCATGTGACTCTTGGGCTCGGGGTCATGAGTTCGAGCCCCATGTTGGGCGTGGAGCCTACTAAAAATAGAAGAAAATAAAAATCTATAGTAAGTGTATTCGTCAGGATTCTCCAGAGAAACAGAATCAATAGGAGATTATTATCTATCTGTCTATATATCTCTATTTCTATATATATCTATAGATCTATATTTCTCTATATAGATATCTCTATATTTATAGA
Source organism: Hyaena hyaena (assembly GCF_003009895.1). NCBI lineage: Eukaryota > Metazoa > Chordata > Mammalia > Carnivora > Hyaenidae > Hyaena > Hyaena hyaena. Next base: position 309,443 of record NW_024081549.1, on the reverse strand, counting down.
AAGGGATAATATCTTTGTGTATATATACACACATACACACACATATATATCTTTCTATAGAGAAAGATAGAAACATGGAGATATAGATATCTAAAGAGAGCTATTTATTGTAAGGAATTGGCTCACATGACTATAGGAACTGAGAAGTCCTAAAATCTGCAGTTGGTAAACTAGAGACCCAGGAGAGCTGATGCTGTAAGTTCCACTCTGAGGGCACAAGAAGACTGATGTCCCAGCTCAGAGGACCGGGCAGGAAGAGGCTTGACTCACTGGGCATTTTTGTTCTATTCAGGTCTTCAATTGCTTGGGTGAGGCCCACCCACATTAGGGAGGACAGTCTGCTTTGCTCAGTCCACAGCTTCAAATGTTAATCTCGTCCAAAAACACCCTCACACGCCCAAAATAATATCGGATCAAATGTCTGAGCACCCCATGGCCCAGTCAGGCTGACACTAAGTTAACCATATCAGTAAGATTATCCCCAAAGGGAGTGGTACCCACTTTCTAGGAAATATTCTGGGAGGGTTCCCCACCCCCCACCTACCAACCAAATGTCTATCCCACCCTCACATCAGTTCAGAAATAAATCAGAGGAGGGGCGCCTGGGTGGCTTAGTCGGTTAAGCGTCCGACTTTCGCTTAGGTCATGATCTCGCGGTTCGTGGGTTCGAGCCCCGCGTCGGGCTCTGTGCTGACTGCCAGCTCAGAGCCTGGAGCTTATTTCAGAGTCTGTATCTCCCTCTCTCTCTGACCCTCCCCTGCTCACGCTGTCTCTCTCTCTCTCTCCTAGAAATAAATAAAACATTTAAAAAAAAAAAGAAAGAAAGAAATCAGAGGGGCTCCTGGGGGTCTCAGTCAGTTAAGCATCTGACCCTTGATACAGGCTCAGGTCACAACCTCACAGCTGATGAGATCTAGCCCTGCATCGGGCTTGGGATTCTCTCTCCCCCTTTCTCTGCTCCCCCTCCACTTGCACTTGCCCTCTCTCTCTCTCGAAATAAGTAAATAAACTAAAAAAAGAAAGAAAGAAATCAGAATAATGAGATATTATTTTGTAGGCATGTATGTATTAAAGTAATGTTGGAATGGTCTAGAAGACTAACAAAAAGCCTTTATTTCCACTCCTGTGTCCTCTGATCTCTGGAAAGCCTTGTGAATTTAGGACCGAACCCATGACTTTTTAGACTCCTCAGAAGAGCGAAAAAATAACAAGCTCAGAAAAAGATGAGAGCCATCTAATACAATACAGCTAACTCCTGTGTAGTAAATATAGCATGTTTTCAATAAAAACTTGTCCCCCAAATTGGGACTTGATTTCCTGATATGCCACCAGCTGGTTCTCTTTCCCCCTAGCTTCCAACTCTTCTCCTTCCACCTACAGATGTTACTGGAAAGAGACCACTGTCATTCATCAGGAAGTTCCCTCCTGTCAATGCTTACAGGACATGTTGGCCGGGGTCTTACATTTATGCAGAGACAGTATCCAGATGCCTGATGCCTAACGCCACACCTCTTCTACACAAACACAAGACTTACGATAGCCCCAGACATGATGAGCTTGGGTCATTAAAATTCCTGAATCCCTTTGGGTTCCATTTGGAAACAGATTTTATTACAGTTTGAATAATCATTCCTGGTTGGTGCTTTGGCTTTGTTTGCCTGTTTGTCTGTTTTATCTTATCTCATTGCCAAGCTGTGAGAAGTTCTGTAGAGATAGGGTGTTCATACATCCCCGTTTGCCTGGGACAGTTCTCAGTTTATGACGATTGCCTTGACCTAATTTGTTAATGTCCCCCCCCCCCCCGCTTTTTTTTCATTCTCAAAAGCATCCCAGTATGGAGGACAAATCTTGTGTTCACCCTGCAAACAGGGGCCATTCGGAACAGATTAATGTCGTCTCATGGGTGAATGGTAAGCAGTTCCACGTGTCCCTCTGTGCATCTCGGAAACCAGATTTGAACTCCAGCATAGATGTTTCTGGATGCCAGGGTCAACACCTGAAAAGGAGGTCCTTTTCGGACTAGCCTCCACCATACCACTTCCAGGACTACTGGAAATTTCTACGTATTTGATCTTAAATATGCCAATCTGTGACTTTCAAATTCTGCCTCAAAAGTCTATTCCCGGAACCCAAAGGTTTTATTATTTTTTTTAGCATTATTTTAATGTCAACTCAAGACATCTATCCTTTCCTTCAAACGTAAGTTTTAAAATAAAGGTTTATGTTTCCTTGAGGATCTGAAGGCTTCGATCCCCGCGAACTACCTGCGTTTACCTATGTGGTTTTCACTCTAGACGGCAGACTTCCTTCCTTCGTACGTCTGTGTCAGTAGGATTGTCTGGTGTCCATTAGAGCCCAGGTTGCCTTTAGTTTAGCCTATGGGCACCCAAATGTGAAGCAGAGAAATGTTCGTCCTTTTTTTTTTTTTTTAATTTTTTTTTTTTTTATTATTTATTTCTAGGGGAGAGAGAGAGACAGAGTGAGCAGGGGAGGGTCAGAGAGAGAGGGAGTCACAGACTGAAACAGGCTCCAGGCTCTGAGCTGGCAGTCAGCACAGAGCCCGACGCGGGGCTTCTGTATACTACCAAACCCTAACGTATTATATACTTGTAAGGAGTGACATTCAAGTGAATTTAACTGGTCAGTAATGTAATGGGCCCAAGCAATTCTTTTTACAAACGAATACTCTATACATTGAGGAATCATTTTAGGCTATTAGGAGTTCTTTTTCTTTTAAATTTTTGTAATGTTTATTCATTTTTGAGAGAAAGAGATAGAGCGGGAGCAGGGGAGGGGCAGAGAGAGAGGGAGGCACAGAATCCGAAGCAGGCTCCAGGCTCTGAGCCATGAGCACAGAGCCTGATCACGGGGCTTGAACCCATGAACTGTGAGATCATGACCTCAGTCAAAGTCAGACGCTTAACCGACTGAGCCATCCAGGTGCCCCGGGAGTTATTTTTCTTTTAAACACACATATACACACACACTTCATTTAGTCCTTGTTCTTTCCAAAATATGTTTTAAAATTTCTTCCTCAAGGTACCGTCCTATCTATGGGTGGGGGGAGGGGAACCCACCTTTGCTTTGCATATTTCTTATCTTTCCCCAAATCTCCTATTTGGATTTTTTTTCTCATTTTCTACCTACTGTCCAGGAGAACCAGATGACAGTTTTATATCCAAAGGAATTTGCATGCTATAAATTCACTCTTAAATAAGCATAATAGAAATGTATCACTCTATTGTAAATTACTAATATAATCTCATTTCCATGTGGGAATTCTTTAAAGTATGGTTAAATTTTTAGTAATGGTAAGTTAATGACATATTAAAAATGAAGCAGGAACCATTTATCTGAAGTATCAACAATATTATTATTATATATTTTAAAAGGTCATCATTTATTTGAAACATAATTATAGAATGCCTCTAAACCACACAGAGACTTACTTTTAAAAGTATACATTACATTTTCCCACTGATACTTAGCTGCATTTTAAATAGTGGTGGTTGGATTTTTAAAGAGAGGAAGCACTGTATCATTATCATGTGTTTGTCCTTTGAACAAATTTGGCCCATAGGGCAATGACCTTCTAAAATCAAAACCGACAGTGCCACATCAATGAATCGATAGTGTTGGGTCTGCTCTTTTCTTTTGCCCTAGATTCAGGTTCTAGGGGTTATGTGAACTTAAGATAAAAAGGAATATGATGAAAATAACTTGGCTGGCCAGGGGAAAAAAAAAACCCACTTGGGCGATGGGGAAGAGTCAGGTGTACCAGTTAAATGACACTTTTTTTTTTTTTTTTGGTAAGAAAAAAACCCCAGGGGCACGTGGGTGGCTCAGTCGGTTAAGTGTCCGACTTCAGCTCAGGTCATGATCTCACGGTTAATGGGTTCGAGCCCCGCATCGGGCTCTGTGCTGATGGCTCAGAGCCTGGAGCCTGCTCCGGACACTGTGTCTCCCTCTCTCTCTCTGCCCCTCCCCTGCTCATGCTCTGTTTCTCTGTCTCATTAACAAATAAACATTAAAAAAAAAAAATCTCTCCAAATTACTATGATAAGCTGAACGTGGTGTGTGTTGGCAGTTAATTCCTGATTATTTAAGAAAATGAAGGGCATAAATGATCCAAAAGGGGATAACATATTAGGGCTTCTGTTTCACTTAACGTGTATCTTCCTGCCGCATTTTTCTTAAACAGCTGTTTCAGTCATTTTGCGTTGCCCAAAGGGCACGTCTCAGTCTGGTGGTATAGGATACAAGCTCCTTGAAGTGGGCTGTGATGGGGAAGACCCACATCAAACGAAATATTTACCACAGAAATATTTATCCATAGAAAGTAGAAGTGATAGGAATTAATCGGTGTTCATATAACACTATACGATTTATACAAATTTTGCATTTATGTTCCCAACTTTGGGAGATAGGAAAAGTATCCATAGTTATTACCCCTAGGTTACCAATGGATGGATGGATGGATGGATGGATGGATGGATTGATGGATGGATGGAAGCAGAGAGAGAAAAAGAGGGAGAGAATGAATCAATATTAGGATTTTATTCTTTTATTTATTTCCTATTTTTTAATATTTATTTTTGAGAGGGAGATAGAGTGCAAGCAGGGGAGGGGCAGAGAGCGAGAGAGACACAGAATCCGAAGCAGGCTCCAGGCTCTGAGCTGTCAGCACAGAGCCCAACGTGGGGGTTGAACCCACAGACGGTGAGATCATGACTTGAGCTGAGATCAAGTCAGACACTCAACCAACAGTGCCATGCAGGCGCCCCTGGGTGCTAAGAATTTAGCCCCACCCCTACCTGCAGCCCTGCCAAGATAAGTTGCTTTGGTTTCGGTGATGGTGGTTTGTTCCTGATGTTTCATCCTTCTCAACGGGTATAGGGCAAAACAATTTTTGTAGATTTGGAAGACCCTAATTCAATCATTTCAAACTTTAGGGCACTAAAAATTCACCAGGAGCTCTTCTTTCAAAGGAGATGCCTGGTGGGGCGTTGCCTGGCTGGTTCGGTCGGTGGAGCATGTGACGCTTAATCTCAGGGTTCTGGGTTTGAACCCCACTTTGGGTGTCGAGATTACTTAAAAATAAAGTCTTTTAGAAAATGAGATGCCTGGGCCCTACGCCCAGATACTCCAAGTTGAATTTCTCAAGTAGGGCCAGCGAATCTGTGTTGTTGACAACCGCCCCACCCCCCATCCCAGGAATTCAAATAGCCCTCAAACTGTTTCCAACAAAATACATCTTGCACATCTACGCATAACCTTTCTTTGGAAGCTGATTCATAGAGCAAACTGAGGATTAGCCCTAATACCTGGAGTTCTCATAAGGGGGTGGGTGGGTGATCTTTGTCAATTCTTCTCTGTTTACAACGAACTCCCTGGTTTCTCGAAGCACCTTGGTTGTAGAGATGAACGTATCATGGCCAGTGTTGTGCTGTGGGTCCATCCATCGCTGTCACCTGGCAGTGAGCTACCAAAGGCAAGGGCTTCACTGTTAACAGTCTCTCTCCCCGCCTTGAACTTGCACGTAAGAGGTTTGCAACAAACGCTCACTTGATTGACTTAAGTGGACAGGATTTTAAGAATGAGAAATGCGTGTGCTTTCCTATTCCAAGAATTGCTCCAAATTGCCTTAAGATAATTCTCTCCTCTCCAGGGCCACTGCCCTGAGGTTCTTTCCACCCTCCAAAGAGGCACGTGGAAAATATTGTTTTCAAGGGCTGTTCCTCATGTGTCAGGCCTCTCTTCGGCCCACCCCAGCCCCACACTGATGGAGAACAAAGAATCGACTTACCCATAAATTTTCCTAAACTATTTTCTCGTATAACACTTGGCTCCAAGTAGAAAAAATTCACTGAAATGTTGAACCCATGGTGAAGCTTTTTAGGGAAGTTTCTGTGCAGGTCTTGTTTGATTCGTTACGAGCCTGAACCACATGCGTGTATGTACGTGCACACACACACACACACATACACACACGCACGCATCCTAGCAACAACATCTGCAAAAACGTCCACGTGCATCATTCCATCGTGCTACTCAAAAATATAAAAGAAAACGAGTGAAATAAAAACACACAACAGTGAATGTGTCTGCTGGGAGTACTTCCTTGTGTTTTACATTATCGCAGCTCAACATTAAGTCAGACCCTTAACTTGATTTTAATGTATTTAAGCAATAACCATCAAGGCACAGGGAACTTTCTGGGAATTAATGAGCAGCAAGGAGGGTTGATGGCCCAAAGTCAAACCAAGGACCGTTAACCCCAGCTGGCTATTAATTCCCCAGGAAATGCCTGGCACTGAAGTTGGTATTACTATTTATAAGCCCTTTATATATATGAAGAAAAGAAATACATGTTACCCCTCCCCCCCTTGCCGTGCTTTCATTTTGCAGAGTGCTGTGTGGAAACTAGGGAGCTAAACCACACTTGCTGCTGCATCAGGCTTTTTCTGCTAAATTAAAAGTAATTATCAGAATGAAGGCTTTGGTCTACAGCCAAAGACATACGTAAGAGCCCCCACACCACCCTCCTCTTCCTCGGCCCCGCCACCGGTAAATTAAAGGGACGTAGTAATGGCAGCAGCTTCGTGGGACATTTTTTAATGAGGTCTGACACACAAGCAGTAAAGTGCATGCATCTTAAGCGTACAGCTTGATAGAAATTTTTAGATATGTACTCACTGGCATTATGACCCGGATCAAGGGTTAGAACATTTCCAGAACTACTGAAAGCCTTCCCGTGCTTTCTCCCACGCAGCACCCCAGCAAATGGCACTTATAACTCTGCCCTCGGTCCCAGACAGTTGTCTTGCCTTTTCCTAAATGTCATATAAGTGGAATTGTACTGTGTGTACCTTCTTGGGGTCTTTTTCTTTTCCCCCTCACTCAACATTGTGCCTGTGAGTTCACACAGGTGGTCGGCTGTGGGCCTTTTGCATTGTAGCTTCAGTGTAATTTTCTTTTTTTTTTTTATGTTTACTTATTTTTTTTAAGATTTTTTTAAATTTATTTCTAGGAGAGAGAGAGAGAGAGAGCGCGAGCAGGGGAGGGTCAGAGAGAGAGGGAGACACAGACTCCGAAACAGGCTCCAGGCTCTGAGCTGGCAGTCAGCACAGAGCCCGACGCGGGGCTCGAACCCACGAACTGCGAGATCATGACCTAAGCGAAAGTCGGACGCTCAACCGACTAAGCCACCCAGGCGCCCCATGTTTACTTATTTTTAAGGGGGGGGGCACGCGTATGTGAGCAGGGGAGGGGCAGAGAGAGAGAAGGGGACAGAGGATCCGAAGCGGGCTCTGCACCGATAGCAGAGAACCTGCTGCGGGGCTCGAACTCACAAACCTTGAGATTATGACCTGAGCCGAAGTCAGACGTTTTGTCCCTCTGGTGTAATTTTCAAATGCACTCAAGTTTATAGAGACAGAAACGGAAACTGTCTTTTTCTGACCTGGAAGAGCGTTTTTTGCCTCAAAGCATGAATGTCTACAGTCTTTTTTCTTTTTTTTTTAAGAGAGAGAGAACACAAGCAGGGGAGGGGAGAGAGAGGGAGACACAGAATCTGAAGCAGGCTTCAGGCTCGGAGCTGTCAGCACAGAGCCCGATGCGGGGCTCGAACCCATGGTCCACGAGATCATGAGCTGAAGTCAAACGCTCAAATGACTGAGCCACCCGGGCTCCTTAGTCAATGTCAAGGTTCTGTCTGCCCTGAGAAGGTAACACATGCTTACGGGTCCCAGAGCACGACAGGCCAGCAGCACCATGTTTTTAGGACATAAGGAACCCCCCTCCCCACCGGCCCCTTGGTAAACCCCATCAGAAGGCTGTTCTGAAGGTAGGTTAATCAGAATTATGCATAAACAAACATTCATAAAAACGTGGGCGAGCCCTCCTTCCCCCCCTGCCTCCTTATGAAAAGAATGATCATCAAGTTCCTACTAGGTGTCTCATCACGTTTGTCCTCACAGCTCTCCAGGGACGTTAAGTATTGTTTTCTCCAGCTGAGAGATGTGGCAGCTGCGGAATGCCAGCTGATTCGCCCAAGGTTCCCCGAGTAAGTGGCCACGTCAGCGTCAGCATTCGAGCCCCGTCATCGTACCCACGGCCAGGAGAGGAAGGTAGAGGCCAGAGGAGGTGGGTGACTGGAGAGAAGAAAAGGACCCACACGGGGTCTGTTGGCAACGACGCCGGCACGCAGCCCCATGGTCATGGGGAGCACACCTGAGCTGTTAGCCCCGGATTTGTTCCGTAACTTCTTAGTGGAACTCACTCTGTTCGTCTATGTGGGGTACAGACCCATTCAGCGTCCTCTCAATATTCTTGCGACGTTGACCCCTAACATTTATTGAGAGCCTACTATGCACCATGTGCCAGGCACCATTCTAATGCTCTGTGGGCTTCATGTCATCTAATCCTCAGCAAGAGGTAGTATCGATAGCTCTGTTTTACAGATGAGGACATTGAAGCACGAAGGGACCGAGTAGCTTGCTGGAGGTCACAGAGCTGGAAGGGCGGGACCTGAATCCCATTGGAATCTGAGGATTCAAATCCCGAGTGGCTGGGATCCATGATCTGTTCTTGTAAATGCTATGCTATGCTGCTGAGAGCTCTGCCAGTGTGTCCCTCTGAAAACAAATTTGCTCTTGCTCTGTATTTTTTTAAATTTAGTTTTGAAAGAGACAGAGCGTGAGTGGGGTAGGGGCAGAGACAGGGAGACACAGAATCCGAAGCAGGTTCCAGGCTCTGAGCCGTCAGCACAGAGCCCGACTCGGGGCTCGAACTCACGAACCGTGAGACTGTGACCTGAGCTGAAGCTGGACACTCAACGGACTGAGCCACCAAGCGCCCTGCTCTTGCTCTGTATTTTGTCCAACCATGTAATTCACATACAGACTCCTAAAGGACAGAATGTGCCTTCTTGTTCATAGCATTATTATTTTTTTAGTGTTTATTTATATTGGAGAGAGAGAGACAGAGCGTGAGTGGAGGAGGGGCAGAGAGAGAGGGAGACCCAGAATCTGAAGCAGGCTCCAGGCTCTGAGCTGTCAGCACAGAGTCCCACGCAGGACTTGAACTCATGAACTTCGAGACCGTGACCTGAGCCGAAGTCGGACGCTTAGCCAACTGAGCCACCCAGGCGCCCCTCTCCCATATTATTATTTTTAACCTTACTCTGAATTCTGGATTTAGTGGGTGCTGAGCTAAATCAGCTATACTTCATTTGGGGGAGTGGGGCACGTGATGGGTAACAGTTAACAAGGATCCCACTTCCGTACCGAAAAGTCAGGAGATACTCTGAGCAAAGATTCAGTTTTTCAGTTTTTGAATATAAAAAGTGTAGGGCATGATGAGTAAATTCCGTGTGTTGGGCTGTTCCTCTGGTCGTCTATTGCTATGTAACAGGTCACCCAGACTTAGTAGCAGAAAGCAGAAGCTATTCTATTATGCTCTCAAACTGTGCGGGCAGGGGACAGCAAGTGTGGCTTATTTCTCATCCACAATGTCTGTGTCTCCCAGCTCGTGAGTTCCAGCCCCGTGTTGGGCTCTGTGCTGAGAGCTTGGAGCCTGAAGCCTGGAGCCTCCTTTGGATTCTGTGTCTCCCTCTCCCTCTGTCTCTGCTGCCCCCCTCAAAAATAAATAAAAACATTAAAAAATGTTTCTTTTTTTTTTTTTTTAATTTTTTAAACTTTTTTTTTTAAATGTTTTATTTATTTCTAGGAGAGAGAGAGAGAGACAGCATGAGCAGGGGAGGGTCAGAGAGAGAGGGAGACACAGAATCTGAAACAGGCTCCAGGCTCTGAGCTGGCAGTCAGCACAGAGCCCGACGCGGGGCTCGAACCCACGAACCGCGAGATCATGACCTAAGCGAAAGCCGGACGCTTAACCGACTAAGCCACCCAGGCGCCCCTTTTAAAAAATGTTTCTAAACAGTTGACATCTCGCATGGTGGCTCAGGGCTCCAAGAAAGAATGTTCTAACAAATGAAGTAGAAGCTTGCATCGCCATTTTGATCCAGCCTCACAGTCACACAGAACAACTTTCACCAGACTCTATTGGTTAAAGCCGTCAGGAGCTTGGCAAGATTCAACAAGGGAGATAGGGGCATAGATCCCCACCGGTGGATGGAAGTATCAAAGAATTTGCAGCCATGTACCCAAATCACGACAGTTCCGCATTCGCTAATGACTTCTGTTGAACTGCATAAAATCTTCACTGTCCCAAGAAAGCCAAGACCATGTTGGCTTCCCTAGAAAAACAAGGGAACTTGAAGCTGTCGACTGAGGACTGTTAACTGCAATACTCTGGTAGCCAACTAACTTTTATTCTGTACTCCCGGGACGTCTTGGATCTCCAGGGAAGTCTTTAAACTAAACCCTCCCATTAACGTGCACGAGTGCCTTTGCCTTTTCCACCATTGGAGCGAGGGGACCTTTGAGCCGACAGCTTGTTCCCTCGCCCCTTCCTAGGTAGTGCCCTAACTTGAGATCTTCTTCTTCCCTGTCAAAGCTGAAGGGGAGCATTTCCTGTTTCCTGTGTGAGAAACGAGTACGCCTTAACCTTATGAAATCCTTACCGGCTTGGAAGCTGCGATCCGGCTGAGGAGATAGCTGTGAAGCAGCATAATCGATATCTGAGGTCACAACCCAGGTCGCTAACCTTGCGGTGAATGGGGCTCAGGTTATCTAGTAAACAGTTGCGCAGAGTATTTGCCTTTGTTATCTCGCAGATTCGTCATTTTGTAACCATCAGTCTTTCTGTATGTTTGGTTGTTCCAATCTCGAATCAAGTGGTCCAGAACATCAGAGGGCACTTGGAGTTCATAGGTTGGTTCACTCTATGCATTTTATAGATGAGGACACTGAGGCAGGGGAAGTTGCCAGGGAGGCTTCTCGAAGGTCAAATGGCCAGAGAGGAATGGAGTACAGCTCGGAACCCAGGTCTCTCCTTAGTGACAGTCCAGGCCCTCTCCATCTGCATCCTCACTCCCCGTTCTTAGATCCATGCAGCGCCCTTCAGACTTACTTTTTAAAAAATGCTACCCGCAGAGGCGCCTGGGAACGGAGGAACTAAGAGACCTCCCTCTTCTTGCTTTCCCCATTCTCCCTTTCCCTTCACTAGATTAACGGTAGGACTTTGGTAAGAAGACGAATGGGTCGTATTTTTCTGGGGTTTTAACAGTATACGGGACCTTTTTACACAGAGGGATATTTAGTATGTTTTTAAGTTTATTTATTTATTTTGAGAGAGACAGAGACAGCACGAGTAGGGAAGGGGTAGAGAGCGAGGGAGAGAGAGAACCCCAAGCAGGCGCCACACGGCTAGCACAGAGCACAGAACCCACGAAGCCAGGAGATCATGACCAGAGCCGAAACCAAGAGTCGGACGCCCAACCCACTGAGCCACCCGGAGGCGCCCCCATGCAGGCACGTTTAGGACTGGGGATTACCTTCAACTTAGCAGGTAACTCAAGGGCTAAGGGTACCAGGACAAAATTCAGAGGACAGGAAGTGTTTGCATGAGACTCAAAGGTAAAACGTAGAGCCATGGCTACCTCACACACTGGGAACTTTTCCAAGGCAGCCTTGGTTTCTAATTTTGGCTAATTGTTTAGCTATGTATTAGACGGAGGGTTTTCCAAGCAAACTAAGAATAGAAAAAACATCTTTTTCAGCGTGATTAAGAAAATCTAGGGGGCCCTGGCTGGCTCAGTCGATAGAACATGTGATTCCTGATCCTGGGGTTGTGAGTTTGAGCCCCATGCTGGGTGTAGAGATGACTTAAAAATAAATCTTTAAAAAAAAAAAAGGAAGTAGGGATCATATAGGAAGTTAGAAGTGACGCCGTTTCCCTGGAAGGTGAGAGTAAGAGCTGCCTCTCAAAAGCTTGGACAAGTGTGACATACCATGAAGTGTATTTTTCCAAAGCCCAGAAAGAATAATATTTTTTAATTTTTTAATTAAAAAAAAAAAGTTTTATTTGAAAGAGCGCAAGTGGAGGAGGGGCAGAGAGAGGGAGACAGAGGATCTGAAGCAGGCTCTGTGCTGACAGCAATGAGCCCAATGTGGGGCTCGAACTCATGAACGGTGAGATCATGACCCGAGCCAAAGTCGGACGCCCAACCGACTGAGCCACCCAGGCGCCCCAGAAAAAATAATTTTATAAAGATGTGCCTAAAGTGAAAATGGCATTACTAAATAAAAGTAACAATCTCCTCTTTATTTTATTTATTTATTTACTTATTTATTTATTTTTTTGAGAGAGAGAGCATGCTTGTGGTAGTAGGCGTGGGTGAGAGTGGGGAAGGGGCAAAGGGGGAGGGAGACAGAATCCCAAGCAGGCTCTGTGCTGTCAGCAAAGAGCCCAGCACGGGGCTCGATCCCACCAACTGTGAGATCCTGAGCTGAGCAGAAACCAAGAGTCAGACACTCAACCGACTGAGCTGCCCAGGTGCCCCTTCTAGTTTTTGTGTAGGTAGAACAAAGATCCAAGTTGCGTGTAGGTCCATTTGGGATCATCCTTTAGAAAAATCTAGAAAGACTCAGTAAACTTAATCAGACCTTCTTTTGGGGCTTGAATTCAGAACTCCTCTCCTCTCCTCGCTGACCCAGGATTTACAGGAACAAAAGGAACTTGGGACAAAGTGTGTACATGTGAAATAGGAAAGGGAAGGCTTTTCCACTCTCAGGAGCTACCAGTATAAAAAGCACAAACACCTATATGTTTGACCTGATTACAAAAATGTATTCTGGGGCACCTGGCTGGCTCAGTAGGTAGAGCGCGTGACTCTTGATGTCCAAGTTGTGAGTTCGAGCCCCATGTTGGGTGTAGAGATTATTTAAAAATAAAATCTTAGAAAAAAATGTGTTCTAACCGAGATGTCCTTTGAAAGACATTCTGAATTTTCAGTGGAAATGGATGTTAAAAATCTGTCTAAATCACTGATGGCTGTATTGCGGTTATGTAAGAGATTTTTCTTTTTGGAAATACATTCTGCAAAATCGAGGAGCAAAGGGACATGATCTCATCATCAAGCTGTTCTAAAATGGTTTTGAAAAAAGACACACACACACACACATACACACACACACACACGAGGACGATTAAACAAATGAGGTAAAATGTAAACCATTCGTGAATCTGGGCCAGAGGTACATGAGAGATCCTCAAGTTTGAAATTATATCAAAATAAAAAATTTCCAAAAAATGTCTAAATCGTATGCCTTTTTTATGTTTTTATTTTTTTTTCATATAACTTTTTTAAAAAAGAACGCTTATTTATTTTTGAGAGAGATAATATGATTGGGGGAGTGGTAGAGAGAGAGGGGGACAGAGGATCTGAAGTGGGTTCTGCGCTGACAGCCCAATGTGGGGCTCGAACTCATGAACCGCGGGATCATGACCTGAGCCAAAGCCGGATGCCCAACCAACTGAGCCACCCAGGCACCCCAAAATCGTATACCTTTCCCAGCCATTGATGTACACTACCTGTTAAAAGCACGTTTTCGTGGTGCCTGACCTGAACCAGAACTCTACAGATGAGGTTTTCTTTTTTCTTTTTTTTTCTTTAATGTTTATTTATTTTTGAGAGAGAGAAACAGAGAAGGAGCAGAGGAGGGGCAGAGAGAGAGGGAGGCACAGAATCTGAAGCAGGCTTCAGGCTTTGAGCTGTCAGTGCAGAGCCTGACACGGGGCTCGAACCCACAAACTGTGAGATCATGACCTGAGCCGAAGTTGGACACTCAACCGACTGAGCCACCCAGGCGCCCCTACAGACGAGGTTTTCAGGCGATTCTTCAAGTATAGAGCCCTCATCTATTATGTCTTCACAAAGAATCCGTTAATACTCACTGAGGCTCCAGGCAAAGTTCATCTCTTTAATTAAGCAAAATCAAACAAACGTTTTGTCAGAAATGATAACTATTTGAAAGGTGAAACAGGAGCAGAGGGAGATTTAAAGAAGGTCATAGTAAAGACTGGCAGGTGAGAGGGGTGCATGGGGGGCTCAGTCGGTTGAGCGTCTGACTTTGGCTCAGGTCGTTGTCTCACGGTTCGTGGGTTCAAGCCCCGCGTCGGGCTCTGTGCTGACAGCTCAGAGCCTGGAGCCTGCTTCGGATTCTGTGTCTCCCTCTCTCTCTGACCCTCCCCAGCTCATGCTGTCTCTCTCTGTCTCTCAGAAATAAATAAAACATTAAAATAAATAAAAAACAAAAAGACTGGCAGGTGAGAACATAAGGAAATAATAGGAATTTCAAAAATCATCGTTGCTGGTGTCAGCCCTGAGGTCCAGACTGGAGAGTAGAAACTATATTTTCCCCCTTTGGTGCTGCCAATACAAGAAGTGGCAAAACGCAGGGTGAAAAAAAGGACTATGTCCAAACCTGGTGAGAAAATGAGCCCCAAAGACGGGTACAATGTATTTTAAAGGGAAAAAAAAAAGCAGAAGAAAATTACCCATAATTTGTTGGAATTGCGATCTTACTCAGTGCAGCTTCATTTCCTTCTTTGATGGAAGGTGTTCATTCTTTCGGGTATTTTCTTTAAGACATGTGATCGTTTATCGAATTATAGTTCTGCAAGAGCGAAAAATGAACAGAAGAATAGAGGTCATGTCTCTCGCTGGTGGCTTCATGGCTTTCTGTGACGTGGCCTCAAATGTCATCCTATGTCAGCATTCCCACATTGTATTGGCCAACGCAGTCCCAACCAGAACCCACGTTCAAGGGTAGGGGACATAGGCTCGACCTCTTAAAAGAAGGTCTGTCAAAGATATTAGCGATCATTTTTTACAATTGCTACCCGGCATTTGTGCGGCTTGTGCCTCGGTGTTTCCTTCCAGCCCATTCAGATTTCTACAAAGGCGAATTCACGGTCATTTCCCATGGACGTCCCTCCATCAGCCATTGTATTAGTGTCTGATGTAGTGGCTTAAAACAGCACTGACTTTTTCTATCGCACTTCCGGAAGTCAGACGTGCAACATGGGTCTTGCCGAGCTAAAAGCAAGGCATCCATTGCCAGAGCTGCTTTCCTTCTGGAAAGGAAGGCGAGAATTCTCGGGGGGCGGGGGGGGGGGGTGGGGTGGGGGAGAATACATTTCCTTGTGTCTTCCAGTTAGTTCCTAGCCGTTGCCTACATTGCTTGATTTGTGTCCCCTTCCTCCATCTTCAAAATGAGCAGCGTTTCCTCTTCAGCCCTCTCTCCCCACCCCCTCTCCCTGACCTTGGCTCAGGTCCTGTGCTCACAGCCCCTAACTGGGACCCTCCTTCCTCTCTGTTATAAGAACCTTTGTGATTATATCGAGCCCACCTGGATAATCCGGGATCCTCTGCATCTCAGGATCCTTCATTTATTTGCATCTACAAAGCACCTTTTGCCATGTAAAAGTAATACACTCCACAGGGGCTGGGGATTAGAATGTGGACACCTTCAGGGGGTCATTATTCTGCCAGTCCTGGCCACGTTGCAGGAAGCCAATGGTGGGTGCTTGCCTTTCAAATCCCACGGGTTATCCTGAACTGCTTTTGTAAAATGCGGATCTTAGCACTTGTTGGCCAAATCAAACTCTTAAAGAAACCAAAGGCAGTGTGTTTCTTTGATGGTTATTACACATTGGATGGTATCACCCGCACCATGACTATCAGCTTAATCTTGCCTTTACACTAGCTTGCTACAACTTCTAATTGTCCGCCTTTTGGGAACGATTCCTGATCGGATTTTCTAATTCGTCCTGGCAAACTTCTATGACAGTTTTTTCCAGACTCAAACCCACTGCCCGTCACAGAGTACATTGTCGGGCAATGTGTGCCGAATGAATGGAATCTCTGTACTGCTGCTGAAAATACTGGGTATGAGCTCTCTCCTCGTCAGGTGGTGGCTTCGCGTTCCAAATCACAACCCATAAAATGTTTTCTTGAGAGAGCGTTTTCTTTCTGAACGCAATCGTTGGCTTAGGGACGTTGACAGACGTTAGGCTGCTGAGTGTTAAACCGAGATGTTGAGACAACTGGCAGCAAGCTGACATTGACCTCCTTCCGAAGTAAGACTTTTTACACGTCTGTATCACCAATGATAACACTCAGCACAGACAAAAGGCTTTTTCCCATAATGTGTTTATTAAAGGAGAACAGATGTAAATATCTCAGCTACTTAATTACAGCAGAGGTCTGATGCTTACCTTCAATTTCTTCTGGGCCAGGCTGGCTCAAGTAAGTAAATGCCCCTCTCCTGCTTTTGTCTGTACCTTCATCTTCTTTCCGCTAATTGGCCACGGTGGCCAATTCCCATTTGAACCCATGCTGAGTGAGCCACGTTGCATGAATCGCAGGGAATTTTTCTTTTTCTTTTCATTTAATATAATTTTTAAATTGTTCTCTAGTACAGTTAACAGACAGTGTTCTATTAGTTGCAGGTGTACAATAGGACTCAACACTTCTCTCCCTCACTCGGGGCTCATCATGAAGGGCATACTCTTTCTCTTTTTTTTTTTTTTTTTAATGATAGAGTCAGATGTTTGTTTTATTTTTTTTTTAACGTTCACTCATGTTTGAGAGACGGAGATAGACCGAGCGCACGCAGGGGTGGGGCAGAGAGAGAGGGAGACACAGCATCCGAAGCAGGCTCTGGGTTCTGAGCTGTCAGCACAGAGTCTGACGTGGGGCTTGAACTCATGAGTCATGAGATGATGACCTGAGCCAAAGTCAGATGTTTAACCAACTGAGCCACCCAGGTGCTCCCCCCACCCCAGGAACCATACTCTGAATCCTATATCACCTATCTTCCCACCCACCTCCCCTCTGGTAGCCATCAGTCTGTTCTGTATAGTGAAGAATCTGTTTCTTGGTTTTGTTTTGTTTTTTTTTTTTAATGTTTTATTTATTTCTGAGAGAGAGAGAGAGAGACAGCGTGAGCAGGGAAGGGTCAGAGAGAGAGGGAGATACAGAATCTGAAGCAGGCTCCAGGCTCTGAGCTAGCTGTCAGCACAGAGTCTGATGCGGGGCTTGAACCCAAGAACCGTGAGACCATGACCTGAGCCGAAGTCGCTTAACCGACTGAGCCACCCAGGCGCCCCTCTTGGTTTTGTTTTCTATCTGCCAGTACTCAGAGTTAAGAATTCACATCACAGGGCGCCCAGGTGGCTCAGTTGCTTAAGCGGCTGACATCAGCTCAGGTCATGATCTCCGTAAGTTTGAGCCCCGTATCAGGCTCTGTGCTGACAGCTCAGAGCCTGGAGCCTGTCTTCAGATTCTGTGTCTCCCTCTTTCTCTGGCCGTCCCCTGTTCACGCTGTCTCTCTCTTTCTCAAAAATAAATAAAACACTTAAAAATTTAAAAACAAAAACAAAAATGAAAACTTAAGGAGGAAACCTTTAGAAAAGGGGTTCACATACCAACTTCATGGTGAGCAGAAACAAATCACTTTTAGGCAGAGTCATTTCTAGTAAATGATCCTCTCAAAGCTAGAAGTCCATATAATGTATGCATATACCCCGTGTCAAAGTCACCATCTTATGGCTATGAGTGGCTATAAAGGCTACTTCGCCTTGACCACTGACTTTCCAAAGAGTCAGGCAACTGCGTTGCCCAGTGGGCTTCCACAGGGCTCAAGTTTCTCATTGGAAACTTCAGGAGATGCAAACATGGGGGTCTTTGACAGAAAGCCGAGAACCTGCTAGAGAACTAAAGTCTGGGAAACTCAAACAATCCAAAGGGTGCCCTGAATGTCAGGACTAGAAGCAGGTATAAGTACAGAGCCAGGAACCTAAGAAACAGAGAGACGGAAAGAAATGGATATGGGTGGAAAATAGTAAATGGGGAATATTCTGGAGCAACATCTTAGAACGAAAGCTACTGTCCATAGTTTGCTTTTTCTTAAAAGGTTTCTTAAAGGCTTATTTATTTATTTATTTTTTAAATGTTTTATTTATTTCTGAGACAGAGAGACAGCATGAGCAGGGGAGTGTCAGAAAGAGAGGGAGATACAGAATCTGAAACAGGCTCCAGGCTCTGAGCTGTCAGCACAGAACCTGACGTGGGGCTCGAACCCACGAGCCGTGAGATCATGACCTGAGCTGAAGTCGGACGCTTAACCGACTGAGCCACCCGGGCGCCCCAAAGGTTTATTTATTTTGAGCAAGAGCGAGAGAGGTTGAGGGAGAGAGAGCACAGCAGGGGGGGAGGGGCTGAGAGAAGGAGAGACAGAATCCCAAGCAGGCTCCGTGCCATCAGCACAGAGCCCGATGCGGGGCTGGAACTCACGAAGTGTGAGATCATGACCTGAGGGAGAGTCAGAAGCCTAAAGGACTCAGCTGCCCCCATAGTTCACTTTTACAGGCCGTTCAGCGCCTGAGGAGTTGTTCACTGTTGAGATGACTCCCCACTTCCCCTTCCATATCCAGTCCCCAGCTTTCTCTACCCCGATTTGAACCCTTTTAGAATGTATCATGCAGGTGCCCTTACTGTCTGGCTTCTGGCTAGGGTCGAGGAAGAGAGAGAGGAGAGAAAGATTAGAGCGTGGATTTGTCCCACCTTCCTCCCTGCCAAGTTGCAGATCGGCAGTGGCCGAGTTTCACTGGGCTCCTTGGCTCCTGACTCCTGGCTTTGTTCAGCAGTCACCAGTGTCCCTGGGCTCCTACAATTTCTCCCTCCCACTTGCCCCCTGGGATCTAAGGATAATAATAGCTTCCCACTCTTCCTAGCTCCAAGGTGCTCCCCCATCCATTGCTGGTTCTCACCTCCCCTGCCTCCATCTTTGTAAATATTCCCTTTATCACATTTTCTTGATTTAAAGAAATTTTTTAATGTTTACTTATTTTTGAGAGAGAGAGAGACAGTGTGAGTGCAGGAGGGGCAGAGAGAGAGAGAGAGAGAGAGAGAGAGAGAGAGAAAGGAGAGAGAGAGAATCCCAGGCAGGCTCTGCGCTGTCAGCAAAGAGCCCGATGTGGGGCTCGAACTCAAGAAACCGTGAGATCATGACCAGAGCCGAGATCAAGAGTCACCGCCTTAACCGACTGAGCCACCCAGGCGCCCCTCTCACATTTTCTTCAGAACCCCATTTGGGTATGCCTTCTGTTTCCTGTTGCCGAAACCCTAATGAAGAGTCCGTGAAATGGATACTTATTATAGTTGGCCAAAATTCTAAACGTCTCTCAAGGGGTGTTGCTATCTGCTATGGACGCATGTATTCTGGGCCATCACTCACCTTGTTGCGTACCTTGTGATTCAGGAAGAAAATGCTTTATTCCTGCCTTTTAGTGGCTTCTGGTCTGCTGGGATGACGCTATAACACCATGAAGGCATTGCTATAGCGCTGCTAAATATAAAGGGCAAATGGAAGATTTACCCAAGCTCACTTGGCATTTCCAGTAAAATTCCCTATTGGCAACGCAAAGAAGGAGTCGCTGCTGGATTGGTGACCTATTAACTCCCTTGACCTCGTAAAGACGGAGACTTCCTTTTCTCCTTGGCAGCCATCTAAGCGAAGACTCACGTTGCTTATCGGTGCTTGTTCTATCTTTATCATATAAGACCTTCCTGAACCAAGTCTATCTTGGGTCAGGTTCCCCAGAGCAGAGACTGAGAGAGGAAGATTCAGGTAGATGCTATTTATGGAGGACGTGCTCCCAGGAGAACCCAGTAAGGGAGTGAGGCAAGCAGGACCGGGAAGGGGTCAAAGCCAAGAGTGCGAGCTCAGGTGATGTCCCGCCAGCAGGTCAGAAGTGTACATTGCGCCTCAAGTGTAAATTGCAGCTTTGTGTCAAGGGAAGGGGGAGCTTTCATATCCCTGCATCGGTTAGTTATGGCTTATGGGCTGCCGAGGGTAGGAGGGTGAGGGTGGGAGGTCCAGCAAAGTGGATCCAGTAGCCCAAGGGCTGGTCTCTGAAGGCACGTGCAGGCGTGAGCAACTAGGAGCAAAGCAAGCAGAAACTAGGGGCTGGGTACTTAGAACCCCGAAAGGAGAGTCTAGGGGATCTGACCGGAGTACCAGCAACTGGTGAACCCACAGTTAAGCAAACTCTTAGGGAAAAACAAAACCCCAGCTTTCCCCATATGCGTGTGTTTAGGTACTGGAGACCCTGGAAGCGACTGTGAGTGACATCTTGTTTCTAAGGATGCTTGTATTTTGGTGCTGAAACCCAGACGGTCCGATGTTACCTAGGCTAGTCAGTCACCGTCCCTTGTGTCTGCGTTCAGGAAGCTCTCACCCCAGCAGAGGCGGCTGTGAGTGTGGGAAGGTTGCAAACCTCCCCGGATGTAGCCGCATTTACAGCAGGAGTCTGGTTCCCCAGGGTAGGAGAGGGTGGAATTCTCTGGAGAGGATCGCAGTAATGGGGCTAGCTCAGGATCTGAAACTCTCCACGGACCTTTCCTGGGAGGTTTCTCCCAGGTAAAACTCCCACAGTATTGCTCTCAGGCTCCCTCGTCTCCAGAAAGAAGGGCAGGGGGAGGAAGATGTTTGACGGATGTTTGAATTTTTTGTGTGTGCCACTGCAAGTTCTATTGATGTGATAATGCATTTCCATTCAGCAATATTCTTGTTTAGCTTCGTTTCAGATCTAATGTGAATGATGATAAGAACACTTCAAATTATATCAATTTTCTATATGAGAAAATATGCCATTTTCGTGCCATTTTTGTTTTTCACAAAAGGGGAATCAAAAGGTGATTCATGACTGCAGCTTTTAACTTATGTATGAGCTGAAACATTTTCTAAAGAATGTTGGCGTGATGATTTCACCCTGGATAAGCTGAAAATGTTTGAGTGAGGGTTTCGAGTTATTGAATTAGAGAGAAGTTTGTACGCACGTGTCAACTGTAATTGTAAGAATCTTTTGGATTCAATGACTCCCGGTGCCAGAATGAGGGTTCGCAATCCTAACTGCCTACGAAAAATATTTAGGGGGCTTTAAAATGCCCCAGGGCCCAGACCCCACTCAAGACCAGTGAAATGTGAATTTCCGGGAGCGGAGTCCAGCCAGGTGGGGCTTCGTGGGCCCACGATGTGCGGCGGTTCCACCCACGGAGCCCTGCACTTACAAGGGCCCTGCCTTGGGTTTAACGCTCTGCCGCCTGGAAACCCGGAGTCATTTTTTGAGCCAGGGGCCCTGCAAATTATGTAGCAGGCCCTGGGTCCGGGCATTAGCATCTTTTTAAAAGCTTCCCAGGCGGTTTCAGTGTAGGAAGCACTGAATAAAGTGTACTAATAAAGAAGCTTTGGATCAGCTTGCCAGTAAACAGTGGACTCTCTCTGCGGATGAAAAGAACCCGGAACCAAAGCCTCTCGAAAAGACTGGCGGTTGCCCCGCCCCTGGGCGGCCGGGCGGGACCTTTCCCCGGGCTCCTGACCCCGCCCACTTGCCCTGTGTCAATGGAAACTCGCACGGGGCGGAGCGATGTGAGCCTGGTGGGAAACGCCTACCGCATCTTCTCTGGCCGGCCCATGGACTTAGGGTTAGACGCCCGAAGGTGGGCACTGCTTTCCCCGCCCCGGTCCGCTACTCTCGAAATAAACAGGCGGACGAGCTGGGTTACTTTGTGCCCGCTACAAGGTGAGGGGGGCACAGCCACCGTGACGCTTTCCTTTGAGCCAAGGTACCCAGAGAGGTCTATGCGAGTCATCTGCTGCTAGAAATCTCTGAGCCCTCGGCCCCCAGAGCAGTGGCCTCCGCAGGACAGAGGCTAGAGAGAAAAGAAGGCAGAAAACCCGAAGACCTAAGTGCCTCCCCTTACTGTCCCCACCCTCCAGAGCGGGGTGGGCTTTGGGTGAATCTTGTGTTCTTTGAGTCAGAGACTCCCTCCGTCCCCGATCTCTGTGGTTGGAACACTTGGACTTCTGCACAGAAAGCAAGGAAACACCACCAGAGCACCTGGGGGGCTCAGTCGGTTAAGCCTCCAACTCTCGGTTTGGACTCAGGTCATGATCTCGCAGTTCATGGGTTCGAGCCCCGCTTCTGGCTTTGCGCTGACATCACGCCGCCTATTTGGGATTCTCTCTCTCCCTCTCTGTCTCTGTCTCTCTCTCTCCCTCTCTCAAAACAAATAAACAAACCTCAAAATTTTTTAAAAAAGAAAGCAAGAAAAGATCAAATTAGGCAAAAGAACAGTCTTGAATAGACAAGTCCTATGATTTAAAAAATTATCAGGGCGAGCTGTGTTAATACATTCAGAATATTCAGAAATAAAAATTGAGCTGATGAAGAGAAAGAACACAAAGTGCTCATCATGAATGTTCTTGTTTACCTTGTGTATTATCCCTTTCATTATTATCGAGTCTTTGCTGCCACAAAATAAAATCAGACCAAAAATGAACTGGCTCATCCCATTGAATAGGTAAGCACCTGGAACATTCTTCCATTCTATGCAGGAACTATGTAACGTTTTAACAAATATTTATCGAGCACCTACAATGTGCCAGACTCTGATATAGGCGACTGGGCGACAGCAGTAAACACAAGAGACAAAAACCCCAGCCCTCAGGGAATGTGTATTCTAGTGGGGAGAAGTGGATAATAAAAATAAATGAGTAAAATATAAAGGGTGTTGACGGGAACAGATGCTACAGAGAAATATAAAGCAGGAAACGTAGCTGCTGAAGGCTGGAGGTCCTTGGGGGTTGGTGACTCAGGGAATACTGAAATGATCATCTTGGCCTTGGGCAGTGGGTGAGTTTGGTCCTCACTGGAGCCTGGGATTGGCTACCTTCCCCCCCTCCCCCCCCCCGCACCCCTCCCCAAGGTTTAATGCCCTGGGACCCACCTGCTGGGTGGCATTTCCAGACAGGAATCAGCCACCCTAATTATACCACCAAGTAGGTTTAGTGGTTGATGGAGTTTATGTGCATTGTAAAGAAGAGTGACCCTTGACTGTGAACATCATAACAAAAATGCCATGAGTGGACCGCTAGCACTTTGGATTGTTGACTTTTCTTCGTGGGCCCAATTAAAAAAAGAAATCTAGGGGCGCCTGGGTGGCTCAGTCGGTTAAGCATCCAACTTCGGCTCAGATCATGATCTCATGGTCTGTGAGTTCGAGCCCCGCTTCGGATCCTCTGTCCCCCTCCCCTGCTTGCACTCTCCCCAAAATAAATAATAAACAGCGAAAAAAATCTAATGTAAAACTTGTTTTCATCCTACTGTAACACTTGAATTTAATCTGTGGGCTACAGTTGAGCCACTCCCGCACATTTTCGGGAGGGACCAAAATCAGGGGCCTCTCAAGCAGCTCCTGACTGCTTCGCAGATTTTCAAAAGTTTTTAGAGTCTAGGTATCAGAGATCCAACAACAGACACAGAGTTTTCCTCTCCTCAGAGAATGGACGCTTTGCTTTTTCTTTCTCCTGGCACTTCTCACTAAAGAACCATGCTCTTCATGTTCAGGCGCCGCAGGCTTCTCTCAAAAGTATTTGGTTCTCTTTTACCGGTAATATACGAAGTAGGAGGATTTCGGATATTGAGTGTGGGTTTATATCGGGGTCTATCCCAGGCGTACATTTTGCAAGGACTTCCTCGCTAGCATGGGCAGCTAAGGCGTCCCCATTAAGGAAGGATACTGGGCATCTAATTGGAGTGCTCCTGGGGCTTGCCTGAGGTCTTATTTGCATTGCAAATACATGATTTTTCTTCAGTTAAGATATTTTAGGGGCGCCTGGGTGGCTTAGTCGGTTGAGCGTCCGACTTTCGCTTAGGTCATGATCTCGCGGTTCGTGGGTTCGAGCCCCATGTCGGGATCTGATCAGAGTCAAGGCTAGGACTTCTCTCTAGAGCTCTGACATTGAACTGTGTCTTGGGCTCTCCTTTGCTTCCTCTTCTCTTTACCCTACCCAACCTTCATCTAGTTCTCGCTAAGCTCTGCTTCTCGCTTCAGCTTGGCAAATATTTACAGAGGATACTCTATGAACTCAGCATTCTACTAGGCAATGGGGGGAGGGGCATGCAATGATGAACTGATAAACATACAAGTTGGGAACCGACAGGAGTTCAGGCTGGGACGTCTTCCAGACTCATTTACATTTTAATTTGGGATCACCAAAAGCTTTAACACAAAGGGAGGTGGGATTGAATCAGTGGGGCACGTTGGGTGTTGGGGGGGGTAACATGTGCAGAAGAGCCCGTCCTGCACATTTGAAAGTCGTGCCACCTACGTATCCCGTGATCTCAACAGAAGAGAAAAATCTCCAACTTTCTGCGAGCACGCTAAGACTCTGGGACTCTATGATCTCACTCTTGGCCAAGTCCTATCTTGGAGGAACCATGACATTAGGCAAAATCTCAAGATTCCTTCCAATTCCTGGATGATCCTACTCTGCTGTTGTCCTTCATGAACAGAGATGATTCTGCCTATCAGTCGTAAACATTCTCCAATTAGACATTTACTCCGTGCTGGATATGACAGCTTCTGGAGCTGGCATGGCCAGGAGTTGATTTCCTGGTATATTGGTTTCCTAGGGCTGAGGTAACACAGCACCATACACTGGATGGCTGATGAAACAACTGAAATTTAGTGTTTCACAGTCCTGGGGGGCGAGAGGTCCAAAATCAAAGCACTGATTGGGGCCTCTAAGGAAGGATCCTTTCTTGTCTCTTTCCATTTTTGGTAGTCCTGGGTGTTCCTCGGCTTGTGACAGGCCTAACTCCGTCCGATCTCTGCGTCTGTCTTCATATGGCCAACTTCCCCTGTGTATGCATCTCTCTTCTCCTCCAGCAAAAACACCAGTCATATTGGATAAAGGGTCCACCCTACTTTAATATGACTTCGTCTCAATTTACATCTTAATTACCTCTGTAAAGACCCTATTTTCAAGTAAGGTCACATTCACAGGTATCATGGGTTAGGACCTCAACATATCTTTTTTGGGGGGGACACAAGTCCACCCACAACATCTAGTAACCACAATCGTTGTCCATGTCGAGGAGTAAGGTTTTGATCGGCAGCCATGGAACAGACCAAAACAAAATGGTCCACGCAGGGGGAAGCCATGATCTGACTAATGTGATGTGCTTATCACTTGTGCTAACCAGTCATACAGGTATTCACCTATCTATAACACTGGCTTCACCCTTCCTTCCTTCCTTCCTTCCTTCCTTCCTTCCTTCCTTCCTTCTCTCATGGAATGATATAGTTGAATATTTGCTGCTAGGAAATTTATGGGAAGATCTGGACCAGATAAGGGTACTTTCAGAGCACCCGACTGGCTCAGTCAGAAGAACCTGAGACTCCATCTCGGGTAGTGAGTTCAAGCCCCATGTTGGATATATGAGATTACTTAAGATAAATAAATGATATTTTTAAAAAAAGGTACTGTCCTGGGAGTAAGGTAAATATTGAAGTACTCCTTAGTTTATCACATACCCACAAACCATAAGAGAGAGTTTACCGTGAGTTTCATAACTGAAGGACCTGTTGTGAGCATTCAGGTTTATATGTAGCTTTTAATTATACATATACACACAACCCCCACGCACATTTTAAGTAACTTAGCTTAGAGCACCAACATTTCAATCTGAGCCTTATATGGGTGGTATTGTCTCTGTCACCATTGTCACATGAGATAACTGGGGACACAGTTCCCTGGCACCAAGAGACCAATTAAAGTAATTGGCATTCTGCACACTTGAATCAATGATATTGCTCACTGATCCCAATCAACGAAAGTGAAGAAACTCGGTTCATGCTTTTCTTGAGAAAAAGGAGAGGAAAATCTGGCAAAAGAGCTCTCCTCTCAGCTCCCCTTCCCCCATAAAGGATCTCCAATCCTCAATTATCATAGGAAAGAAAGGACAGAAGGCGATGCATCAAGTTCAGGCTCACTGTGAGCTATAACACGGCCCAAGGAGGAAATGAACAAAAAAAATTATTAAAATAATGATCGGGAGAAAACTGCTCAAGAGGAGAAAGCTGGGATGTCATAAAACCCTGTGCTGGGCTGAGGATCAGATAGAACAGAATGATCAGAATGAGGGTCAGATAGGATTAAGCTGTTACAACAATCTCATGTTTTGTTTTAACCTCACTGCTTTGAATATGGACTGGTCATTGGAACGCCCTCTCCAGGAGTCTACATGGGATTTTCAGATCTGTCCTTGTCAGTGTCATACACATTTCAAAAAAAAAAAAAACTTTTGAAAACAAATGGAGGGGTGACGCACGATCCCTGGGGACAAGCAGGAGTGTCTGGTTGCGGGTTTCTTACTTAAAGATTAGTGAAAAATTCTCAATAGCACAGGAAGGAAAAGGGAAATGTGAAATGTAATATTAGGTATTCGGTCAGTGGAGCAAGGGATTTGCAGTGGTGAAAGAAAATACAGATGAAGTGATTTGGATTGTGCTTTTCATATATCTCTTAGCATAATTCGGGCTTAGAACGGATCTCGATTGTGCTTTTGTTGGCTTAGTTTTCACCCGAACAAAACGGATTTGCTAGTTTTGTTTCTTCTTTTTATTCAAATGGGACACACCCTCCGGGTTTTGAGAAATCCGATTGTTATCTCTTAGTCAGAACCAAGCTTGAAGAGGTACTCTCTCCAATTCTGGAGGGTCATTCCTACTGAATTCTTACCGAGGACCTCAAGGGAGACTTCACTGCGAGGACAAAGACGGTTGTCAAGTGAGCTACGGATTAGGAGCCGATTCTCCGGGGGGAGTTCAAAGGAAATAGTTTAGGCAAAGGTAGATTCAATAAGGCAGACAGAAAGAAATAAAACATGCTTCTGAGGAAGAAGCAAGGCAAAGCAAACACACAGGAACTCATTACAGAAGCGGCCAATGAGTAATTCATAACCAATATCTGATATATAATTTAAGACCCAAAGGTCACGTCATAACAACTCTTTTGCAACACACGTGCACCGAAAGAATCTGGCTGGCGATTGTTCTCGAGCTCGCCTTAGCTGTTTTCATTTCACACGAGTGTTTCTCCGGAGGCACACACACACACACAAATGTTAAGAGTAAAATCGGATTTATCAGAGGCACTTACTTGGATTAATTAGGTAATAAAAGCATTTTCAAATTGCTAATTTGCTAAGCCCAGTCACCGGAATGCTGAATTACTTTACTTTTATTATGATGATCAAAAGAGATAAATGCAGGCCCAGCCACAAAACCAAAGGGAGAAGAGAGGCAGTAGTCATTCTTTTGCGTAATTACTGGTATTTGTTATCCTTGCCTTGAAAAGGGGATCATCAGTATTTCTAAAGACTGTTTTCTTTGCTTCAGAGCCTCCTCTCCAGAATGCTGTTTACCATCCACGTTGCCCTCATTTACCCAGCAACAAATACACTACGAATATGCTTTTCATTAGTCACTTTAATTTTGGTTCAAAATGTTAATTAAAAAGTGTACATTTCATCCTTATAGGGCCGGAACTTTAAAAAAAAAAAAAAAAACCCTCTTGGTTCTCAAGTGTTAGGTTAAATGACTAAAAGCAGGGTTGACAAACAGGGTTAATCAGTGTGAAATGCGGTATCATGAGCCTGGAGTTGATTTTGGTAATCGATTATAATGCACTTTCCTATCCCTTTAAGAAAACAAAGGCTTAAAAAAAAATCATGGTTATCTATGGCTTTACTTATGCGTAGGGTGAGAATTTTGAACAGAATAAATGTAAAAGGACACAGAAAAGAAGTTGGCCTCAAAGAGAAAAACACTGAAGAAAAAGCTGCTAGACCAGCTAGTCCATCCCTAAAAAATGAGAATTTTATTATTTCTCGGTTAAAAAAAAAAAAATCTGTCCTTTGCCAAATCTCAGAACGTTGCCGACCTGGAAGAAAGAGGATCCATTTTTCTACATAACCACATGCACTAATTTCCATGAAATTGACATTTTAGAGTGATGGCAACAAGCCAAATGAAAATTTATGGATTCGTAATCCCTAAATTCGGAGCCCATTTTCTTAAGAAATACCTAAAATACACTTTAAGAGGAACCCAATTAATATAATTACAGAGGGTTTAAACAACGCATACAGACTGGATCTGTTTTCGTAAAACACAGCTGTTCTGTTATTTATATTTTGCTATTATTTAAAATTAGAAATGTGGCCATAGACGTTAAGTAACTTTTTCAAAAGAGTGAATCTGTTGTCTCCTGCATCATTACATTTTTCAAAAGGCCCCTACAACCAATTAGCTTGGAAATCTCATATTCAAGCCTCCTCTGAACATTGCTCCATTGGTAACAAGGAAAGCGGCACATCCAGGTATTTAATGTAACAGAAACAAGGCACAGGCAGCAACTTGTATCCTCTGGCAGTTGACATGCTAATTTCTTTGCCTCTTCCCTCTAGCTCACTCTACCCCACTTCATCAACCCCCTTCCCCTCCCCCCCACCCCGCCCCCAAGAAACGAGGCACCCTTCGGGCCCTGGAAGGTGCCCTGCGGGGACTGGAGACGCCGGAAGAGCAAGGGCAGAGCGCGCGGTGCCCACACCCTTGACCGCGGGGTGAGTGCGGGTGGCCGCCGCTGGCGCGGGAGAGGGGCGCGGGGTCTAGGCGGACCCTTTCTACCCGCCCCCCCCACGCCCGGGTCTGGGGATCTGCGACACGAGGCCCGGGGCCCCGCAGCCCCCGACCGGGCCCGGGCGGGGATGGGCGGGCGGGGGGCGGAGCGCGGCGCTGCGCGGGGCGGCGGGAAAGGGGCGGGGAGGACAGCTCAGGCTCCGGCGGGCAGAGGGACGGTGGCAGAACCTGCGGGCTAGGTGGGAGGCTCACCCTCTGGTAGGAAAGGCAGCGAGGACCGCGCGACCGGGGAGCGAGGAGACGCTTGGAGTCCGGGGCTCGGGCCGCCCCCACCTCCTCCTGCAGCGGACACCGCGCCTTGGGCGGCGCACCGGCGGCATCCGCGACCCTGCGCGCAGGTGGGCACCCCCGAGCGCGGCGCTCTGCCCCCTCCGGGGCCGCCGCGGGCCGGATGCCCTCGCCTCCAGGCCACCGAGCTCGCGGCCGAGGGCCGGGCAGGTCCTGGGGCAGCGGGGAGGTGCACGGCCCCTCGGTGTGCACGCCTGTGCGCGCGCGCTGGGCTAGGTGGGGACGGGGCGCGGAGCAGCTGCGTCCCTCGGGATTCTCCCCCTCGGGTCTCACATTCCCCACCCCCACCCCCTTCTCACGAGCTGAGCCCCCCGAGAGGCTTTGGACGACTGCGACCGCCCCCCCCCTCCCCCGGTCTCCGTGGTGCGTGCAGGTCGCCCCTCTCTTCGCGATCTACTCCCTGCCGCCCTTCGGAGGCGCCCTGCTCTGGGGCCGCGGGACTGTAGGAACCTGGGGGAAGCAGAAAGCGGTGGCAGGACCCGCCGGGGCGTGTGCGGGGAAGGCAGGAGTTGCTGGAGTATTGTCTGCCCGGCCGGTGCCTGAGCCCGCGCGCTCGCTCGCGCTACCAGGGCCGGAGCGGGGTCGGGGGGGTGGGAGTGGGCTGGGGTTTGCCTAACTTCTCTCTGAAGGCTGACGATGCACATGCACTTGGCGTCCCGTGCACGTTTGGGCGAGGGTTTCATAGAGGCACGTGGGAGCAGGATCGGTCGCTGGCGGGTCCCCAGAGAGTCTCTCGGGATGGCCCAGCGCGTGTTCGGGGTGGCGAAGGGAGTGTGAGTGTGTGTGAAATGTCCGTCTTAGGGAGCAGGAGGAGAGTGGCTCGAGGGGACTTGATTTTTCTTGGATTTGCCGCAATTCTCTAAGCCGAACCAGACTTTCGGGGCGTTCAAGTAAATTTCCCGGTAAGTGGGGATGGGTCTTTGGTGGGGCTAAAAAAAAAAAGGCCGGCGGGGTTGCGGGCTCGGCGGGCACGCGGGCTGGGTGGCTGGTGGCGCTCTCTGGCCCAGCGGGTGGGGGTGGGGCTGGGGGTGAGGGTGGGGCTGGGGGTGGGGGTGGTGCTTGTGTCTTTTGCTTAAGGTGCTGGAGCTGGGGTACTTGTTCTCGGTGGACTGTGGGACTCGCAGGAGGTAAAAGCTGCGCGGCGCGGGGTGTGTGTGTGTATTCTCAATTTAACTCTAGAATCTGTGTCTCTGTCGTCTCTCTCTCGCGCGCGCGCGCGCACACACACACACACACACACCCGGGTTCCGTCTGTTATTCTCAATTAACTCTAGAATCTTTGTCTCTCTCTATCTCTGACTCTTCACGCGCGCGCGTGCACACACACACACACACACACACACACACAGCCCTCTCATCTCATGGCCGCATTGACTCACTGATAGTTGCTCGTGGATTTTTATTTATTGCTTGTTCTACTCTCGGATTATGATTCCTCTTTTTTTTTTTTTTAAGGGGAAAAAAACCCCTGCGTGTATTAAAATCTGTTAGGGTTTCAGCACTGCTCAAAATGGGAATGGGGCATGATGATGAAAAAAACCTGATCTAGCTGTTGTTTAGATTGGATAAAGCACTAGTTCATTTTAGAATTGCTATTATTATTTTAAATATAGGTTTTACGACTGTCTGAGAAAATATCCTTTGCTTGGCTCTCTCCCTCTTTTTTTTTTTTTTTTCTTAGTGGTAATTTACAGAATTCTTAATTACCCAATTAACAGAATGGTTGAGTTGTTTTCTGATTTTTAAATGGCAGATCTTGAAATGGTTGTAGGTTGGCATGTGGATGAGTTCCCGGACTCCATCTCTTTCTTTAATGAGCTGATCTGAACGGTGCACATCTGAGACTTCGTGTATGTTTCGATTCCCAAGTAATTTCGCAAACCATCCGGGGAGAGGGGCTCCTTAGAAATTTTCCACACAGAAGAGAAAGGACACTTTTACCTCTTGGAGCAAATATTTTGCCACTTTTCCCCCAATTGTCCCTGTTAGTTGCCTGGAAAAGATCTGTGGTTGATGAATAATACATGGTTTATTTCTCTTTTATGTCTACAGGTGGCAGTGTGGAAGCCAAACCAGGAGCTTCCAGAAGTGGTTTCTGAAAAATAAGAGTGAATATACACGAGTAAGCTAGCGCAGGAATCACAAAAACCACAGGTATGTGGCACAATTAATATACCTAGCCAGGTTTGTAATTATTGCATTCCAAGATCTTGACATTTACATAGACTTTCACGAAGTGAAACATACTTTGAAGGATTCTCAAAGGAAAAAACAAAGCTCATTTTCTTTTAGACGATATATTTAAATAAAATACTGCACTTGTTCTGTTGCATTACTTTTTACCTTTTCTTGTTTTTCTCGTGGGGCCATGTGGCTTTGGCATTTAACCAGTCGTTGGCTTGATGCTTGCTTTTAAAAACACTTCCTGAAACTGTATATACAATTGCCGGGTTTCTGAATAATTTCATTTCGCACACTTTGACAAGTCGCTCTCCCGAGCCTACGGAACAGCTCTCGTGTTCACAAAAACCACGTCTCACTGTTGACTTGGCATACGCTTATCAGAATACCAGGGCATTAGGGGACTTCTTTTAAACCAGCGCCGCCCCCCACCATTTTTTTAATCATCTCATCCTTTTTTTTTTTTTTCCTGCCATGTCTAGCACATACGGGGTGCCTTCCTAATTCACCTGCTGCACTAAATTAATGGCAGGTTTAATATGGGATCCAAGACCATCAAGTTCAGAAAGGTTTTCATTGTGCTGCAACGTCAAAGAATTTGCCTCGATGATCGTTAAAATATAAAGTTGTGCATATTTTTTTAAGTTTTTTATTTTGAGAAAGAGAGAGTGACCATAGAGAGAGTGACCTTGAGCTGGGGGGGGGGCGCTGCAGAGAGCAAGGGAGACAGAAGCCCAGGCAGGCTCTGTGTCGTCAGCACGGAGCCCCAGGAAGGGCTCAAACCCTTGAACTGTGATATGACCTGAGCCGAAATCAACAGTGGGATCGCCTAACCGACACCTACCTAGGCACCTCTATAAAGTTTTGCGCATTAAGGCCTTTTTCTTTTTCTTTCTTTCTTTCTTTTTTTTTTTTTTTAATGTTTTTATTTATTTCTAGGAGAGAGAGAGAGAGAGAGAGAGACAGTGTGAGCAGGGGAGGGTCAGAGAGAGAGGGAGTCACTGATTCTTAATCAGGCTCCAGGCTCTGAGCTAGCTGTCAGCACAGAGCCCAATGCAGGGCTCGAACCCACGAACTGTGAGATCATGACCTGAGCTGAAGTCAGATGCTTAACCAACTAAGCCATCCAGGCGCCCCACATTAAGGCCTTTCTCACCAAGCAGGTAGCACGGTGTTAGGAAGGATAGAAGCAGTGGTGGGGTGGGGGGGTCAGCTTTGGAGATTTTGATCTTTCCTCGGAATGGTGAGCCAGCGTGAATGCTCTCACGAGGAAGCGAAAGTCATCCCTATGTGGCTGTATAAGGGACAGGCATCAAAATGGCTGTTACAGAGAATGAAGCTTTCTCTTTCCTCCGGGGGTATGCAGTCATCACAGTGCCGGAATGTCGTGGTGTCTTGTGAGTTTTGACATTCTGCCTTTACAGCTGAAGAGGGATTTAATGAGCCCCTGCCAGGGAGGGTGTAAAACGAAGTCAGATGCCGTGCTCGAAGCTTAAAAAGATCAAATTGGACACTTCCCAGTAGAAACCGAATTGGGAGCTCTGACTCAGAAAGCATAGGCTAGACTAAAGACCTAGAGGTTCTCAATGTAAAGACCCCACCGACATGGAGGGACTTCAGGAAACCTCGCCGTGACATTTAGGAGCACGTAGGTTTGCACCGCGTGGGGCTTAGATTCATTATCCGACTCCGGCCCTGGGAGGTTAACTCACCATCCCCAAGGCATCTGGCAAGAATAGGGTCTAATCTTCTAAGTCAGAAAGGAAAAGCACAGAAAGATGAGCTTCTGTTCCTTTTTTGAATCCTACTATTCGAATGGTAGAGACGTTAGGTGCTGTAGAGATCTATCATTTTTGGGGTGTAACATGCACATACTGTAAAACGCACTATGCTGAAGTGTACTGCTCCGTGAATCTTGACGTGTGTGCACACCCGTGTGAGCACCGCCCAGGCGGAGATCTGGAACACTTCCTCCACCCCTAGCTTTCCTCCTCTTTTACCTTCTGGACAATTTTTATAGCCCACTTCCCACCGGAAGGTAACCACATTATGGTTTTTCTTTCACGCTGTGATGTTTTTTTTTAAAACTGGGGCGCCTGGGTGGCTCAGTCGGGGAAGCGCCGGACATCGGCTCAGGTCATGATCTCCCGGTTCGTGGGTTCGAGCCCCGCGTCGGGCTCTGTGCTGACAGCCCAGAGCCTGGAGCCTGCTTCCGAGTCTGTGTCTCCCTCTCTCTGTTCCTCCCCAATCATGCTCTGTCTCTCTCAAAAATAAATAAACTTTAAAAAACCCACTCCATCCACTCGTTTTGTCTACCATGAATAGTATCATATAGAAGGGATGCTCACGTGTGTTTTTCCCATTAACATAATGTCTAGGAAAGTCACCCCTGTTATTGTGTGTGGTAGTAATTCATTCTAGCTTATTGCTGATTTGTAGTTCCGTTGTACGGGCATAAAACATTTACATTGCTCCATTCTCCTCCTTGGTTCTTGTGGGGTTTTCAATGGGAATAAAGCAGCTACGAACATTCTTGCTAATGTTTTTTGGTGCACATGGCCGCTCATTTCTCCTGAGCACATACCTGGGAACAGAGTCGCAGGGTCATAGAATAGGCTCATATTTAGCTTTAGTAGACCATTGCCAAATAGTCTTCCAATGTGATGGCACCAATTTAAAATTCTACCAGTGGTTGGGGCACCTGGGTGGCTCAGTCCGTTAAGCGTCCGACTTCTGCTCAGGTCATGATCTCACAGTTCCGTGGGTTCGAGCCCCGCCCCCAGCTCTGTGCTGACAGAGCTTGAAGCCTGTCTCCGAGTCTGTGTCTTCCCCTCTCTCTGCCCCTCCCCCGCTCATGCTGTTTGTCTCTCTCTCTCTCTTTCAAAAATAAACATTTAAAAAAAAATTCTACTGGTAGTGTAAGGAGCTCTGTATTTTTGCTAACACTTGGTTTTGTGGGTCCTTTTCAGTTAACCTATTTTCTAAATACTTACTTATTTTTGAGGGTGAGCACACACGTGAGCGAGTGGAAGAGGGGTGGAGAGAGAGGGGGACAGAAGATCCAAAGCAGGCTCC
The DNA here is from genome assembly GCF_003009895.1 of Hyaena hyaena. Lineage (NCBI taxonomy): Eukaryota > Metazoa > Chordata > Mammalia > Carnivora > Hyaenidae > Hyaena > Hyaena hyaena. The sequence goes on along the minus strand of NW_024081549.1, from coordinate 275,377 downwards.
ACACGGACAGTCAAGAGCCCGATGCAGGTCTCGAACCCATGAGCTCTGAGATCATTACCTACGCCAAAGTTGGACGCTTAACTGACTGAGCCACGCAGGCGCCCCTAGCTTCAGCTGTTTTTGGTGGGGGCATACTGCTATCCCCTTGTGGGTTTTAACATTAAAAAAGTTAGTTGTGCTAAAAATACACATAACAAGATTTACCATTGTAACCATTTTTGCTCATATAGTTAGTGGCATTAATAGCACATTCGCGATGTTGTGTGACCCATCACTACTGTCCATCTCCGGACCTCTTCATCTTGCAGAACTGAACCTCTGTGCCCGTTAAACAATAAATCCCTATTCTCTCTTCCCCCGGCCCCTGACAACCACCATTCTATCTTCCGTCTCTATGAGTTGGACTACTTTAAGTATCTCATAGGAGTAGAATCTTAGAATATGTGTTCTTTTTTAACCGGCTTATTTAGCATAATGTCCTTAAGATTCACTCATGTTGGGGCGCCTGAGTGGCTCACTTGGTTGAGCATCCGACTCTTGGTTTCTTCGGCTCAGGTCATGATCTCCCGGTTGGGAGATCGAGCCCCACATCCAGTTCTGTGCTGACAGTGTGGAGCCTGCTTGGAATGTTCTCCCTCCTCTCTGCCCCATCCCCCACTTGTTCTCTCTCTCTCTCTCGCTCTCAAAATAAATAAATACACTTAAGAAAAGATTCATGTTGTAGCATGTGTCAGAATTATTTTAAGGCTGAATAATACATCACATACTCCGTTTTGTTTATCCACTTGCCTGGCGGTGGACTCTTTCTTGTTTGCTGCCACCTTTGGGCCACTGTGAGTAGTGCTGCTCTGAACGTGGGTGTACAAATGTTTCAAGACCCTGCTTTCAAGTTTACCCAGAAGTGGAACTGCTGGATTACATGGTAATTCTTTTTTTTTTTTTTTTTTTTTCCCCCTTGAGAGACCGCCATCTTGTTTTCCAGAGCTACTGCACCATGTTATGTTCTCAACAGTGTGGAGGGGGCTCCGGCTTCTCCACATCCTTACCAACTCTTTCATTTTCTTTTTTCTTTTCTCTTTTCCCTCTTCTTTCCTTTTTTCTTTTCTTCGTTTTCCCTTCTCCCTTTTCTTCTCTCTTTTCTTTTCCCTTTTCCTTTTTCTCTCTTCTTTTTTCCTTACTTTTCTCTTTATTTCTTTTCCCTTTTTTCTTTTTTTCTTTTCTCTTTCCCCTTTTCTTCTCTCGTTTTTTTTTCTTTTCTTCTCTCATTTATCTCTTCTTTCTTTCTTTCCTTTCTTTTTCTTTTTTCTCTTCTCTCCTCTTCTAGTAGTAGTCCTTCTGATGGGTGTCAGTTGGTCCTTATTTATGGTTTTGGTTTTAATCTATGTTTCCTGGTAAGTAATGTTAAATGCCATGTCGTGTACTTACTGGTATTGCCATATCTTTGTGGGAAATTTTCGTTAAAGTGTTAAAAGTGTTTTGGCCGATTTGGATTTCGAGTTCTTTGTTCGAGTTCTTCTCTATTCTGCATAGGAGTCTTTCATCAGATCTATGTATCCCAGATATTTCCTCCCAGTCTGTGCTGGTCTTTTCACTGTTTTCATGCTATCTTTCGATGGTTTTTAATGAAGCCCAGTGAGGGTGGTTTTTTTTCTTTCTTTTATGGCTGTTGCTTTCTGTGTTCTGTTTATAAAATGTTTGCCTGCTTTGGGATTAGTTTTTAAAGCCTCTCTTGTAGTTATTGAAAACGCACGGAGGCAATCTGTTTGGAAAATGCAGTATTTTAATTATAAGCTTATTTCAAATAAGTGCCATAAGAATGAAAGTTGGGAATGATCTTTGCTGGAGCAGGTGCCAGAGGAGGGGTTTGAAAAAGGGTGTTTTTAAATAAGATTCATGGACACAGATGCTGTTAGTCAGGTGGCCCCTGCCGCAGTCTCCCTGTGACCCTGATTATGTCCTCAGGACCCCTGTGGAGTAGGAAGAACCCTGGGGAAGAGCCTGGTGATGACTTGGTTAGAGGAAAGAATGTGGCAAAATGGATGAGTGTCTGTTTTTCCTTAATTCATTGTCCATACTGGCTGAATGATCCCTCCCTCCCCTTTCCTTTCCTTCCGTTCTTCCCCCGACACCCCAAGAAGGGCTGCCGCTGTATGATCTTCCTTCTTTCCTTTGCCCCTGAAATATGAACCTCCTGATTCTGCCACGCGTTAGTTTTTCCTCTGTTCCACCAGTATTTTCCCCCCCAGTGCCGGGTGTTCACGTTCATTCTCAGGCCTTGGGTTGCCCCTCTCCCTCTGCCCTAAAGTTTCCCCAGGTCTTGGGACGCTTGGGTGGCTCAGTCAGTTAAGTGTCTGACTCTTGACCTCAGCTCAGGTCACGATCTCACGGGTCGTGAGTTTGAGCCCTGCATCTGAGTTTGAGCCCTGCATCGGGGCTGTCAGCGCAGAGCCTGCTTGGGATTCTCTCCCGCCCCCCTCCGCCCCTCCCCTGCTCATTCTCTCTCTCTCTCTCTCTCTCAAAATAAATAAATAAATAAACCTAAGAAAAGCAAGACACCCCCAGGTCTTTCTCCCTGCTCTCGCCCACCTGGCCTTCCGCAGACGGTTTGGATCTATATCCTTATCTGCCTCCCGGACTGGCTCCCACTGGATATTCTGTAGGTGCCTTTATAAAGCACACGTGGTGTTCCTCTTCAGTCTGCTCTTCTGCTTCCCTCCCTAATTAATGCATTTACCATTAATCCAGGCTCCCAAAGTAGAAATCTCGGCCCCCTCCGCAGCTTCCCACACAACTCCTAGCCCTCTCACAGCCTTTATTTAGTTTGGTTCAGGTCCCCTTCGGGATGCCGGTAATAGCCTCCCGACCGATCTCCCTGATTCTTCCCCTTGCCTCTAATCCCCCACCTGTCCTCAGCTTTCCTCTCCCCAAACACAGATTTAATCGTGTCATTTCCTACTTAAGAATGATTTGTAGCTCTCTACGGCCTACAAGAGGCGTTCGCATTCCTGCGCGTGATTTACAGTGTGACGCCCCTTCATTATTTGCCTTCAACCCGCTTTTCCTGTTCCATCGTCTGCCATTTCCTCCTCGCGCTGCATCTGTCCTAAACTGTTTCCCATTCCTAGAACATTCCTTGAGTTCTTTCCTGCATCTGTGCTTTTTGCACGTGCCGCTTCTCCTTCTGATGGCCGTTCCTACCTACCGGTGACTTCCTATTTTTTCCTTTAAAGTTTTCTGTTTATTATTTATTTCCAGAAAGACGGAGAGTGTGATCAGGGGAGGGGCAGAGAGAGTGAGAGAGAGAGAGAGAGAGAGGGAGAGGGAGAGAGGGAGAGAGAGAGAGAGAGAGAGAGAGAGGGAATCCGAAGCGGGCTCTACACTGGGAGGGGAGCTCGATCCCATGAACGGTGAGATCATGGCGTGAGCTGAAATTAAGAGTCCGGACGCTTGACCGATGGAGCCACCCAGGCGCCCCTACTTTTCCTTTAAACACTGGCTCGATTGTGCCCTCTTCTTTGAGTGAGACTTCCCGTCCTCTAACTAGATCTTGTCATTCACATTTCTTTTAGGGCCAAAGTTTGGCACTATTGCGTATTAATCTTGCTGGCACCCTCCGTGATTAGCACTACGTCAAATATGAAGGCATTTAACACTCGTTTACTGAATGAATCCTTTCCTTACTGTAGCAGTTAGCTTTTGCTGCTGAACACAACACCGCACTATGGGTTTCGTCAGTGCTTTAAAACCACTAGCATTTAGTGAATCAGCTCTTGATTCGGTCAGTTGGCAGTTTGGACAGGACTCAGCTGGGCAGGTCTTTGGATCTGGGCACTTTTTCTGCTGGGGGGCTGGGGGCTTACTCTTCTAGGATGGCCTCAGCTCCTCCCCACATGTTACTTTTTTTCCTTTTAATTTTCTTTTTTCTTTTTTTTTTTTAAAGTAATGTCTATGCCCAATGTGGGGCTCAAACTCATGACCCCAAGATCCAGGAGTCCAGGAGTCCCATGCTCTACCGACGGAGCCAGCCAGGTGACCGACCCCACGTGCCTTTTCTTTTTCTTTTCTTTTTTTTTTAAATCTTTTAACCAGGCTAGCCCGGGCTCATTCACACCGGGGGTGTTAGGGCTCTCTAAGAGTGCCGAGGCGTGCAAGGCCTCTTGAGGCCAAGGCTTGCATCCGCCTCCAGGTTACTTCCTCTGCATTCTCTCAGCCAAAATGAGTCCCAAAGCCAGCCCTGATCCAGGAGGTGGCGAAATAGATTCTCTCTCTTGAAGGGAGGAGCTCTGTCCTGTTGTAAGGAGCACGGATAGAGGAGAGTAATTGCAGCCACTGTTACCGAGTAAATTGCAGCCACTGCATTTACCTGGAAGCAAGAATAGGAGATGCGACCAGGCGTGGCCCTGAGGGTTGATCGTACTTAGGTCACTAGGAGAGAGGATGGTTTTAAGCCCAAGTGCATCCAGTTGCATCTAAGAGGAGCCCAACTGAGACGCTCTGTGATTCCTAGCGTACCCTTGATTATCCCCCTAAGTCCCCTGTCCTTATCCTTTCATCCGAAGCCTATTTAAGATAGTTCCAGTTTCTTTTTGGGTTCGATGAGACAACCTTGATGCCGTAGGATGGGAAGTTGCTCTTCGGTGCTAGAGAATTGGGCAGACATCTCTCTTGCTTCTTTATTCCGGAAGCCGCTATAGATACCCTTGGGCATTGGGGACCTTCTTGTTAGGATGCACCCGTTAGCGTTCACCATCGATTTGTCTCTAATATCCAATTTAAAAGGCGTTTTGGGGCAAACAGCATGTCAGGAAATGAAAAGATCTGACTGATGGCGGCTGTTCATCTGTGTTCTCCCTTACCGTGCCTGGAAATTGAAGATCGTGTACCGAGAAACGGTCGTTGTTTACCCAGTCATAATGTGTGTGTGCTTTTCCAGCTGTTAAGAACTCTTCACAGTGGAGAAACATGGGTTTAAAGGTTTCTGGTTTGCTACCTATTAAAGGATTCCTTTTAAGGACTCTGGTATGTTACAAGGAAGTATAGTTACAATATATGTGCAGGAACTTACTTGAAACCTACATGAAGTGCCTGTTAGTAAATACTCTTAGAGAAACATGTATGAAGTGACCCGACTTTCCAGAGGTAGTGGAGGAAACTTGGCTCGGTTTCGAGTTGTTGCAGAACTTTGTATTCCGTACAAATCAGTATGTTTCAGTAGAGCTGTTAGAAGTAAAGAAAACAGATCCAAGGTTTTCTTCACTCAAGCCCATTTCTGCTGATGCTCAGAGGTACAGACGAACCGTGAAGTGACCAAACTGCAGAAAATAGGGGACATCGAAGAGCCTTGAGACCCCCTTTTGACCTCTTTCTGACCTTTTACAGGTTTTCTGCCTGCCCTGTGCCACTGCAGATTGGCCACTGACACAGTTAGAGGCATGAAAGAGCCACAGCGCGAGTAACCCTCTGTCCAAATGACAGACGTGTTACTATTTATGGGAGAAAATAGAACTTTCACTTATGTTAAAAAATACCTTCTTAAAATTTTTTCTTACGGCATGCTTCTCCTTTTATTGTGTAGAGAATAAGAGACACAGCTCGTATCTCATGATACTCTATTTCTAAATCAGTTTCTTCCTGAACCTCTGTGTTGCATTTGCTGTTTATTTTTTTTTAATTTATTTTTTTATTATTGTTTTTTATTTATTTCTGAGAGAGGCAGAGAAACAGTGTGAGCAAGGGGAGGGTCAGAGAGAGGGAGACACAGAATCCAAAACAGGCTCCAGGCTCTGAGCTGGCTGTCAGCACAGAGCCCGACTCGGGGCTCAAACCCACAAACCTTGAGCTCATGACCTGAGCCAAAGTTGGATTCTTAACCAACTGAGCCACTCAGGCGCCTCAGCATTTGCTGTTTAATTAAAATAATATAAATTCGAATGGCTGCAGTTCAGTATTTCCAGAAGACCATGACTTGTTTGAGTTAGAAAATCATTATTTTTCACCGTTAACAACTGAGCAAGTCAAGAAGTTTTTAACAGATTATAATAGAATCTTAATTGAGATAGCATTTGCCGGTATTTGTATTTTGTTTTCTTTTTTAAAAAATTAACTAATTTTTATACTGTAGGTCTTGTTTTTTTATGAGTATTTATTTTTGAGAGAGAGAGAGAGAGACAGCATGAGCAGGGGAGGGGCAGAGAGAGAGGGAGACACACAGAATCCAAAGCAGGCTCCAGTCTCTGAGCTGTCACCACAGAGCCCAACTCGAGGCTCAAACCCACACACCCGAGATCATGACCTGAGCCGAAGTCAGAGGCTTATCTGACTGAACCGCCAGGTCCAATGTTCATTTTACTTTTGAAGGAGAGAGAGACAGAGTGCGAACAGGGGAGGGGCAGAGAGAGGGAGACACAGTATCAGAGCATGAGTGGGGAAGAGGCAGAGAGAGAGACAAGAGAGAAGAATCTGAAGCAGGCCCCAGGCTCTGTGCTGTCAGCACAGAGCCCAATGCGGGGCTCAAGCCCACTAGCTATGAGATCATGACCTGAGCCAAAGTCGGATGCTTAACTGACTCAGCCACCCAGGCGCCCCTCCATTAACTTTTTTTTTTTTTTTAATATTTTTTATTTATTTCTAGGAGAGAGAGAGACAGGGTGAGCAGGGGAGGGTCAGAGAGAGAGGCAGACACAGACTCCGAAATAGGCTCCAGGCTCTGAGCTGGCAGTCAGCACAGAGCCCAACGCGGGACTCGAACCCACGAACCGTGAGATCATGACCTAAGCACAAGTCGGACGCTTAACCGACTAAGCCACCCAGGCGCCCTTCCTCCATTAACTTCTATATTCCAAGTTTACTACATCTTGTCTGCTATTAAGCCCAACCCTGCTAATCAACCCATCTGAGTTTTTTCAGATATTATATTTTTCTTAATTTCAGGTATTTTATTTTTCTGGGATGTCCATGGGATTTTTTTTAACGTAGGTTCTAGTTCTTTTTCAAAGTTCTCCGTCTTTTTATCCATTTTTTTTCTCATTTCCTTTGGCCAGTTAATCAATTACTTTAAGGATTTTGTCTACCAAATCCCATAATCTGTATCATCTTCGAGTCTACATCTGTCGCCTTTGTTTTCTCTTGAACATTGGTTACGTGTTCTTGCAATTTTTCTCCTGTCTACTAATTTCTTATTTTATACCAGACATTACGTGTGAAAGAATCTTACTACTTGTATACTACATCTTCCCCCAGAGAGGATTTCCTCCTTTTCCTCTGTTAGGTAAATAGAGTGAGGAGCTGCTCACCCTCGCACAATTGAGTATTGAGCTAAGTCAAGGCCAGGTTACGGTTTTAGGAAGACTCCATCCAACTGTGGTTGCCAGCGCTCCTCAGGCCTGGTTCTTCAGGGTTTTAATTGAAAACCTAGAAGATCTTTTGTCTTCATGGCCCTGAAAAGCTGTGGGAGATTAAACTTTGCCCTTTGGGGGTCTCACACTTAGCTTCCCATCCCCTTAAGTTTTAGGCTCTTGTTTTTTTTTGAGAGCGAGAGAATACACGCATGTGTGTGCATGGCGGGGAAGGGCCAGACCAGAGAGAGAGAGGGAGAGAGAATCTGAGGTCATGACTGGAGCTGAAATCAAGAATCGGACACTCAACCGGCGGAGCCACCTAGCCGCCTCCTGTCCCCTTGATTTTAAAATCTTGCAACTGTTTTGAGGCGAAACCTGGTGATGGATTCGAGAGAGCCCTCTTCCTTCAGTAAAAACGTCATCTTGAAACACTGTGAGGGGCGCCTGGGTGGCTCAGTCGGTTAAGCGTCCGGCTTCGGCTCAGGTCATGATCTTGTGGTTTGTGGGTTCGAGCCCAGCGTAGGGCTCTGTGTTGACAGCTCAGAGCCTGGTGCCTGTCTTCGGATTCTGTGTCTCTCTCTCTCTGACCCTCCCCTGCTCACGCTGTCTCTTTCTTTCTCTCAGAAATAAATTATAAAAACATTTAAAAAATTTATGAAACACTGTGAAACTGGAGACTTCTCTCTCCCTTTTAATAGCCTTTGGCCCCCCATCTCGGGGTCCCCCTTAGAGCAACAGAACTGAACACGTGGGTATTTCCCATTTGTCACATGAGCCTGTATTAGCGTGTTCACCCAAAAGCTTTGCTCACTTCTTCTGCTCGGTAGAAATCTTTTCTCTAGGCAAGTCTCCTCCACTCCCAAGTGCCCTGAGGGAAGGAAATCTGAGCTATCTGCTCCCCTCAGAAGGAAGGGCCTCCTTCCTTTGATATTCTTGTCCTTGAATCCTTGATAGGCTAACAGAAGCCTCCTACTGTTTTTTTGCGTAAAACCTATAAGGTGGGATCTGCAATTTCATACTGTCCATCATTTTCTTTTTCTTTTTTTTTTTTTAAATTTTTTTTATTTATTTCTAGGAGAGAGAGAGATAGTGTGAACAAGGGTGGGTCAGAGAGAGAGGGAGTCACAGACTGAAACAGGCTCCCGGCTCTGAGCTGGCAGTCAGCACAGAGCCCGACGCGGGGCTCGAACCCACGAACCGCGAGATCATGACCTAAGCGAAAGTCGGACGCTCAACCGACTAAGCCACCCAGGCGCCCCACTGTCCATCATTTTCATGTCCACCTCGGTTCCTTGCGGGGTCCTCAGTTGAAGCATTCAACATTTTTCAGTTTCGGGATAAAAGTGATGTTGCTCCGAAAGCACCTGCCAACGCATTCCAGTATTTGCAGAGGAGGAAAATGGGACCATTTGGACAACGTGGTCCTCTTCAAAATATTTTCCTTTCGTTTTCATAGGCTCTTTGGTTTCATTTATCCAGAAGATCCTTTTTAGGTAGAAGATGGTCATGGGGGCAGTTTCTGTTGATTTAACGTTCCTTATCGGGCCCATTTACCTCTCTTTTGTCCTAAAATGAGGCATGACTCATTACAAACCCTCCTCGTTTGTGCGGAGAGTTCGCTCCAGAGAATTCTAGGACCCTTAACAGGCAGCATCCATATGGTTTGCACATGTAGAACGGAGAGAATGGAGCCCCTCAAATTATTGAAATTGGCACCATTTCAGTGATAAGGAGCAGTTTCTTTTTCTTTTTCTTTTTTTTCCCATTTTTTAATAGTTTATTGTCAAGTTGGTTTCCATATAACACCCAGTGCTCATCCCCACACGTGCCCCCCCTCCATGCCCATCTCCCCCCTCCCCTCTCCCCCACCCTCATCTGCCCTCCGTTTGTTCTCGGCATTCAAGAGTCTCTCATGGTTTGCCTCCCTCCCTCACCCCCACTATTTTTGCCCTTCTCCTCCCCCATAGTCCTCAGTTAAGTTCCTCCTAATCCTCCTATACGTGCAAACATACGGTATCTGTCCTTCTCTGCCTGACTTATTTCGAAGGAGCAGTTTCTGTTAACTTTTCTTAGAAGCTGTGTGAGCCCTGGCCAGTGCCGAGAGCCCCCAGGCCTGATGGGAGCCCCGAGTTCTAGCATTGGATTTGCCGCCCACGAGCCCCTTGTCCCAGGGGAGGCCCCTGTTTTCTCATCCAGAGAATCTTAGGAGGTTGGAACAGCTGAACCCCAGTCCTTTCCATCTCTGCCCTTTGGATTTGTATCATTCATCCCTGGGAAACTAAGGCTGTCCTTGAATTTCAATAAGCTGTTCGCCAGGATCAATTGAAAGGATAAAACTCTGCATGTTTCTTTTGACTCACCCATTCTCTGTGTTTGTGACACCAAGTGGGAAAACTTAGATGCTGTGTGTCCATGTCAAGAAGTCATTTTTTTTTTGTTTTGTTTTTTAAAGTTTTATTTGTTTTTGAGAGAGAGAGAACAAGAGAGCAAGTGAGCACATGTACTTGCACAAGTGGGGTAGGGGCAGAGAGAGAGAGAGAATTCCAAACGGGCTCTGCACCGACACGGCACAGAGCCTGACGCGGGGCTCGAACTCACGGACTGTGACATCATCACCTGAGCTGAAATGAAGAGTTGGGTGCTTAACCGACTGAGCCACCCGGGTGCCTCAAAACTATATTTTTTTACAGCTTATGTTGGAGTCCTGATTACCTGGATTCAAGTCCCAGGTTTGTCGCTCATCTGCTTTGGGACGTTGGGCTCTTCAACAGCCCATGAGGCTCAGTTTCCTCGACCGGCAAGCAGATAGAGTAGTAGTGTTGCCTTGCCCATTTCACAGCACTCTTGTGAGGATTAACTAAAACGTTTCCTATGTGAAGGTGCTTTATAAACAGTAAAGAGCTGTAAAAACATCAATTCTTATGAGGGCTGTAACGACACATCCCGACACATCCGGGTACACATCCGGGTACCCCGTCTGTTTGTTGTGGCTGCCGCTGTTAAATGTGAGCTGTGAAATCAGCCCGAGGGCATTTAAATTATAGGCACCTTGACTTTTGTTCTCACTTCAGTTTTTTCCTGGGGGCCCAGGGAGTGGGGGTAGGTAAGCGGACACTGTGTAAAGTAAAAGGTCTCTGCTTGGAACCATTGAAATGTAGGGCTGGAGGGGACAGTGAGAGGATTTTAGCAAATCCCCCTCTTTGAAAGGTATCCTTTAAGAAGTTTAACTGACTTACTGAGAAGGTGACAAGAGCTGCTTCAGGGTAAAACCACGACTAAGACTAACTGTTACCTGTTTAAACCCCGATTTGTGCAATGACTTCTGCAGTTTTGGTCAGGGACCCAAATAGGTTTCCTTTGCTTTCAAACTTTGGGATTCTGCATTTCTCTTCGTCTCCCTGAGTTTCTTTCCTTTTTTTTTTTAAGTTTATTTATTTATTTAAAAATGTTTTTTATTTATTTTTGCGAGAGGGAGCATGAGTGGGGGCCGGGGGCCAGAGAGAAGGGATGGAGGATCCAAAGTGGGCTCTGCGCTGACAGCACTGAGTCTGATGCGGGGCTTGAACTCACGCAACGTGAGATCACGACCTGAGCTGAAGTTGGATGCTCGACCAACTGAGCCACCCAGGCACCCTTAAATTTTGAGAGAGCGAGAGTGGGCGTGCGCAAGCGAGTGGGGGAGGGGAAGAGAGAGAGAGAGAGAAAGAGAATCCGAGAAGGAGACAGAGAGATAATCCGAGAGAGAGAGAGAGAGAGAGAGAGAGAGAGAGAGAGAGGGAGAGAGAGAGGGAGAGAATCCCAAGCAGGCTTCTTACCGTCAGAGCTGAGCCCGCCTCAGGGCTCCATCTCACGAATTGATCATGAGATCATGACCTGAGCTGAAACCAAGAGTCAGAAGCTTAACCAAACGAGCCCCATTCGAAATGAAAAAAACATTGGGGAGGCCAGATGGCTCAGTCAGTTAAGCATCTGACTGGCTTAGGTCATGATCTCGCAGTCCGTGAGTTCGAGCCCCACATCGGGCTCTGTGCTGACAGCTCGGAGCCTGGAGCCTGGAGCCTATTCTGTGACTCCCTCTCTGTCTGACCCTTCCCTGCTCACACTCTGACTCTGTCTCTCAAAAAGAAATAAACATTAAACAATTTTAAAAAAAAAATAAAAAACAGATTATCCTGGATTACCTGGGTGGGCTCAATGTAATCAATCACAAGCGTCCCTAAAAGTGACGTGTGCAGTAGAATCTTCTTAGAGGTAAGTTCGTGGACTGCTGAGGTTGTTACATTGCCTTGAATATTATCTTTGGTTAACACTTCATCGGTAAATTCCCTTCTGTAAGATACAATTACATCCGTTTTCTGTGTTATTAGCTGTAGTGAAGGAAAGGTACTTTCGCTGAATGCTCGTATAAGTTGGGTGCTTTATATATGTTACTGTATTTAATGTGCTAAATAACCCAAGTAGATATTATTAAATCCATTTATGGATGAGGAAGCAGGCAGAGTGGTTAACTAACATACCCAAGGTCATGCTGCCAGTAACTTGCGACCCTGAGTTTATATTGCACACGAAAGGAAAAAATTCAGGGGTGTGACATTCTCACTTTGGTAAGGTGTGCTCATGGCTTCTACTGTCTCATGGTGTATTTTTATGAAGTCTCGCCTTGACATTTGAAAGTTGAAGATGCATTTGTATTTTATTGAAGCCGTGTCACCCGGGAGCAGACCTGTGGAAAACAGAGAAGAGGATTGAAGTTAACCGTAAGTCGGACCAAAGCTTGATTATCTTTTTGGTAGATTTCCTTTCTGTGCCTTGTATTCCCCGCGCATATGTATGTTGCCTGCCCGCAGCTGCAAACATCGTCTTGTGCTGTTTTCATTTTAGATCACGTCTCCTTCCATACCTTGCGTCGCTTCTAATTATTATGCTTAACAGACAATAGGCTGTTTCCGATATTTTGGTGTTATCACAAATAATGCTGAAAGAACAGTTTGGGACACAGCGATCTCTTGCTGGAGGGCCAGAGCGCAACCCAAAAGCACGCCACACGATTAAAAAAAAAAATAAAGCCTGCGTAGAGGTGGTCGATCTCATGTCTGCTCACCTTTCCATTAGTCAATGTGTGTTAAAAGGCCAAACCCAGAGTCAAGTAAGTGGGGACATGCACTTTTCCCCCATGACAAGTGAAAAGATGAGTAATCCTATAATACAGAGGGAAAAATAGTTGGGAGTAATGATCCCATCCATCTACCACCCGGAAGGGAATAAGAACATGGTTAGATGTAGAACATAAACATAGAAATAAACCAAAGTAGCAGACAGAGACAGGCGGACGGATTTTGAATGCAGATTCTGACTCTGAGTAGAGGCTGGGTCTTCAAGTGCCTCCTGTGAAATGGAATCATTAAGAGGAACTGATGTATTCCAAGCATGTTGGGCTTTGCCTGACCTGTTAAGAGGCTGCCGGCAAATATTCCCTTTGACGATGTGATTTTGCCATGGTACCAGAGGTGCTGTTGCAGTGCATGTCTGGATGGAACTCGGCCTTCTTGGGTTTTGACTCACACACACACCTTGCTGAGGATTTTGTAGTCCTAAAAGAAAAGATGGACCTAATTTCTGGATTATTCTCCCCAAGTCCCTTTACAAAGTGCATAATCTACTGAGGAGCTCATTTAAAATTCCTGCCTCCATTTCCAAGGGAACAGGAGTCACCATTTCCAAGATGATGATGTGTTTTTGTTAACACAAAGGATGGTCCAAGGGCCAGGGGCGTCTCCCCTCATCTGAGAGCTTGATAGAATTATAGCCTCTTGGCTAGAACCTCTGACCTTTGTATCATACTGTATTTTTCAACAGCATGGCCTTGGATTCGGGATTCTTTATGTATGTTAAAATCTGAACAGCACTGACACAGATTGTCCTTAAAAACATGGTTTCAGGGCGCCTGGGTGGGCGGCTCAGTCAGTTAAGTGTCCGACTTCAGCTCAGATCATGATCTCGCGGTCTGTGGGTTCGAGCCCCGTGTCAGGCTCTGTGCTGACAGCTCAGCCTGGAGCCTATTTCAGATTCTGTGTCTCCCTCTCTGCCCCTCCCCAGCTCGTGCTCTGTCTCTCTCTGTCTCAAAAATAAATAAATGTTAAAAAAATTTTAATAAAAAAATGGGCATAGTTAGAACAGTAATCATTTCGGATTGTTTTTCTCTTTTCCAACTTCCAAGAAAAAGTTATTTTATGTAGAAGGTTTAATTTCGATGATGAGCTTCTGGCCCATGACCTTTTGTTTGGGTTATTTGAATTTTAGAAATCTTAGATTTTAAGAGATTGAACTTGAACAGTGCTGGAAGTAATCTAACATGTAATGTTTGGAATCTTTGGAACACATGATAATTTTTGAACTAAAGAATCTTTTGTTATCTGACCCTGGTGTTTGATAGTAATCTTGTTCTTGAATTTTTTTATGTGTAGATGGTATTCAAGAGGAGCCCATTCACTGGAGGGAGGGTGCAGACACTGAAGTGGTGTTTGTTTAAGAATCCTTTACACACTCTGGGCGCCTGGGTGGCTCAGTCGGTTAAGCATCCGACTTCAGCTCAGGTCATGATCTCGCACTTGGTGGGTTCGAGCCCCATGTTGGGCTCTGCGCTGACAGCTCAGAGCCTGGAATCAACTTTGGATTCTGTGTCTCCCTCTCTCTCTGCCCCCCCCACCCCCCTCCATGACCTGAGACAAAATCAAGAGCCACCCAGGTGTGCCCCGCCCCTTTTTTCTTTTTAAATAGAAAAAAGGAGTCAGGCTAACATTTAATAGGTTTTTATTTTTCCTCTTCCAAATGATAGGTTAGTATTTGGGCCCTGACTGGGGGTTAAATTAACTCTGCCACTTTTTGGACCTGTTTCTTTCTAAGTCTTTCAACCGGTCTTTTTCAGAGGACTGAAGATAAGGCTGCCATTAGATGCTGACTTTGCTACACAAATGCACTAGTTCATCAGCGAGCTGTGTATTCTGTATTTCCGGGCTACGTGCTACTTCCTTCATGCGGCCCACAGGCTAATTTTTCTCTTGGGACCCAGTAACCTGAGGCTCTTCCTTCCCTCCGGTGCCGCCTTGTGGTGGGCTGTGGGTCTTTCACTGACTAACTCCCTGCTGAGGTTAGTCATGGAGCAAAGTGAGTCAGCCCCGGGCGTGACTCATGCAAACCCAGCTCAGAGTCACAAATCCCATCGCACGCCTAAGGGATCATGAGTCATTAGACCGAGACCACCTGCTGGTGGGTACGGTTTGGAAAAACTTCCCTATTGTGATTTTCAACCCTTTTTCCTCCAACTACTAAATGGGCTTAGAGTAAACATTAAGAAAGAGTAAAGACATTACTCATTAGGGTTTTTTTTGGGGGGAATTCAGTCTTGATTTTAGCTAATTCAGTGTTATTCACACTTTGTTTTGCATGGCTGTGTGTATATATTTTAAAATGACACATATATATGTAAAATATTTATTTTTACATGTTTATTTATTTTAGAGACAGAGACAGAGTATGAGCAGGGGAGGGGCAGAGAGAGAGGGAGACAGAGAATCAGAAGCAGGCTCCATGCTCTGAGCTGTCAGCACAGAGCCCGATGCAGGGCTCGAACTCATGGATTGTGAGATCACGACATGAGCCCAAGTCGGATGCTTAGCTGACTGAGCCACCTAGGCGCCCCTATTTATTTTTTTAAGTGGACTCCATGCCCAGCGTGGGGCTTGAACTCATGACCCTGGGATCAAGAGTGGGATGCTTTCCCAACTGAGCTAGCCAGGTGCCCGTATACATATTTTTAAATGATGTGTATACGTATATATACGTATATATATATATACACGTATATATATATATATATATATATATATATATATATACGTATACACATGTTTGTATGTTTTTCCGTGGATTATGAGTGTGTGTACATGTATGTGTATAACTAATTCTCATTTCTGGTAAGCTTTGTGACCAAAAGTGTCAGCAAAGAGGCTGTGATTATACCCTTTACAGGCCCTTTCTGTGTCTGGACCCCCTCCTAACTGTGATGAATTTTCCTCAGGCAGATGTTAATCCCCACACTCACTTTTGAGTCCACACACCAGACGGAGAACTTTTTTAAAAAATATTTTTATTTAATTTTGAGAGGGTGAGAGAGCACGCAGGGGAGGGTCAGAGAGCGGGAGACACAGAATCCGAAGCAGGCTCCAGGCTCTGAGCTAGCAGTCAGCACAGAGCCGGACGCGGGGCTCGAACCCACAACCATGAGATCATGACCTGAGCTGAAGTCGGACGCTTAAGCAACTGAGCCACCCAAGTGCCCTATCAATGTTCCCGTAGTTTAAAGATCTATTCATTTCTGAATGTTGCCAGGGATCGGAGTGCTGTGGACAGCCTGCAGAGGGTCCCGTGTGGTTGCTATGTGCAGAAGGCCTAGAAAAAGCAAGCGGGAAATGATACCAGGGTGGGTAAATATGACTAGAGTAATGCCTTATATCTGTAGGAGAAATTTAGAAAATAAATTCCTACCCTGGAACATAGGTAGGAATACACGTTGCCCCAAAAGGACAGTGGGGAAAACACAAAAGTCAATGCTTCTGCTCCCACTTTTTACTAAGGATGCTTTTCTCTTTGATACGGGCTAATTGAAAGCGTTACATTAGGAGGGACTTTCTAAGGCGCTACTTGGCATGGATGAAACCATGTACATCCATGAGAAGGTACAAAGCCCTGAGAGAAAGGGGCGACATTCCTTTTTCCTGTTCTTTGCATGACCTTAACAAAAGCTGCTACTCATACAAAATGCAGTGTTCCTTGTACATTTCCTTTAATTCCATTATATCCAATAATTCTTGATCATGAAATTCTTTAAATGCATCCCGGATCTCTCAGTTGCCCTTTATCTGACTCTTCTTTCATTTTTAGTAAGTAGGATAGAAAATGGGCTGTGTAATTATTAAAGCCATGTTTTGACAATGAAGGACTGACAATTATGTTTCTTCGCCGTCTTTTCTTTTACTGCAGTGGTCTCCACCCTCTCTACTCATTAGAATCACCAGGACAGGGATTTACAAACTGTAGACACCTGTGTCATACCTCAGATTTCTGATTCAAGTCTTCCGTTTTAAATGTTTGTTTATTTTTGGAAGAGAGAGAGAGAGAGAATGAGAGAGTGTGAACAAGTGCAGAGGGACAGACAGAGAGAAAGAGGGAGACCAAGAATCTGAAGCCGGCTCGAGGCTCTGAGCTGTCAGCACAGAGCCCGATGCAGAGCTTGAACTCAACGAACCGTGAGATCATGATCTGAGCTGAAGTTCGGTGCTTAACCGACTGAGCCACCCAGGCGCCCCTCTGATTCAATTCTGATTCAGTTCAAGGCGGAGCATGGCCGTGTGTGTGTGTGTGTGTGTGTGTGTGTGTGTGTGTGTATTGTGTGTGTGTTTTAAGCTACCCATGTGGCTGTAATGTTTAGCCAGGTTGAGAGTTACCATTCTAGACTCTTAACAAATCCTTAACAATTAACTGTATCATACTGAGAATCTATAAAATGATGGAAACAATGTAAGCTTAAGTAGATGGCATCAGGTTATGTTTAGAGTGTCTGGTAGTCTCAGAGATCTCTGTAGCTCTGAGTTGTGTGTGGGTTTTTTTGGGTTTTTCTTCTGAGATTTATTTTTGAGAGACAGAGCATGAGTGGGTGAGGGGCAGAGAGAGAGTGAGACACAGAATCAGAAGCAGGCTCCAATCAGAAGCACAGAACTGTCAGCATAGAGCCCGATATGGGGCTCAAACTCACGAACTGTGAGATCATTACCTGAGTCGAATTTGGACGCTTGACCAATTGAGCCACCCAGATGCCCCTACAGCTCTGAGTTTCTGGGATTTCATTTATTTATTTAGTTCGTTATTTAGTTAATTAGTTATTTTTCATGTTTGTTTATTTTTGAGATAGAGACAAAGCATGAGTAGGGAAGGGGCAGAGAAAGATGGAGGCAGAATCCCAAGCAGGGTCCAGGATCAAGGCTCTGAGCCGTCAGCACAGAGCCCAATGTGGGGCTCAAACCCACGAACCGTGAGATCACGACCTGATCCGAGGTTGGACGCTTCACCCAGGCGCCCCTGAGTTTCTGGGCTTCTGATCCCACGGTGCTGCAGGTGATGTCTAATTAACGGCTGTATCAGCCAACTTATTTGAGACACTTAGTGAGGAGACAACTTGGTGAAATATGCCCAACCTGGTCGAGTGGGTTATCTGAGTTCGCACAAGAAGCAATCCAGGGAGATTGGCTTTATTCCATTGGGACACTTCGGGACACCGAGGCTTACAGAGGATCCCTAACGACGAGGCGGCAGACCAAGATTTGCAGGCAGGTCTGGTTGCCTCTCAGACACGTTCCTCTTCCCGGTTATCACACTGTTTCCTTACAGGTTGAGCGGGTCCCCCACGGCCTTGCTCAAGCAGGTGCATGGGAATAAGGTGGACCGAGAGGAGGCTGCTCAAGCGGCCATGGCGAATACCAAACAGACAAAACACACAACTTTCCCAAGAATGCTATGCTATTATGTGGTAAAAGTATGATTGAAACTTGTTTTTGGACTCTAAAATCTATGCTTTTACCTGTCCTGGTAAGGAGACTGTCTTCCTTCTGTTAGTCCCCTGTTTTTTTGTTTTTTTGTTTTTTTAATGTTTATTTCATTTATTTTGAGCGAGAGAAGCAGGGTAAGGAGAGGGACGGAGAGAGGGAGAGAGAGAATCTGAAGCAGGCTCTGCACGGCCAGTGCAGAGCCTGACGCGGGGCTCATCCTCATGACCCATGAGCTCATGACCTGAGCCGAAATCGAGAGTTCGATGCTCAACTGAGCATCCCAGGCGCCCCCTCCCCCGCCCAGTCCTCTGTTTTTAAAAAATAACGATATGTCACCAGAAGTGTTTCTTCAAAGCTCCAAATTAGTTCAGAGTTCCAAATTAGTTTATCCTTATGTCTCAAAGAGCCACTTATCATATGGGTCTCCCCTTGCTCCCTGTTTCGTAGCTGGTTCTTTGGGGGATTTGTCAAAACCTTTTAAAGTATGTGTGTATATGTCTGAAAAACAAGATACGTGCGGGCATGCGGTGGAAACAGTGTGCAGCTGAGGGAGATCCCGTGAACAAGCCCCCGTCTGACCACCACCAAGGTCAAGACATGGGACCATGAAGCCCTCTTCCACTTCCAATTCTTAATCCCTTTTCTCCCGGAGATACCCGGACCTCGTAGAGATCACTTCCTTGCTTTGCCTTTTAATTTTGCCACCTAAATATTTATCTCTGAAGTATGTAGTTTGGCCTGGTTCTGACCTTTCTGTAAACAGATTAATACAGCGTATACTTTTGCATCTGGCTTTATTTGCTCAACAGATGGAGTAATAATACCATTTTCTGCACAGGGATCCCGCACGTATTTTGTTAGATTTCTTTCCACGTACTTGTTATAATTTGATGGGATCAAAATGGCGTATTTGCCAAAATTTTATATCTAAGCACTGCTGGCATATAAAAATAGATTACATTTTTTTTATTATTAAGAAAATTTTTTTAAATGTTTATTTATTTTTAAGAGACAGAGCGTGAGCAGGGGAAGGGCAGAGAGAGAAGGAGACAGAGAATCCAAAGCAAGTTCCAGGCTCTGAGCTGTCAGCACAGAGCCCGATGCGGGGCTCGAACTCCCAACCTGTGAGATCATGACCTGAGCCGAAGTCGGACGCTTCACCGACTGAGCCACCCAGGTGCCCCAAAATAGATTGTAGTTTTGAGCTTTGATATAGTCAGCAACTTTGCTAATAAAAACCCTGTAAGGGGCGCCTGGGTGGCTCAGTCGGTTGAGCGTCCAGCTTCAGCTCAGGTCATGATATCATGGTTTGTGAACTCAAGCTCCACCTCAGGCTCGCTGCTTTCAGCACAGAGCCTGCTTTGGATCCTCTATCTCCTCTCTCACTCACATGCTTGAGCACACACGCGCACACACGTACATACACACACTCTCTCTCTCTCAAAAATAAAAATAAAAAAATAAAAACTCTTTAAAATTGTAATAATTGTGAGGCCTTTGAGTTTTTGTTCTGTGAGCGTAGTCTTCTCATCTGTAAATAGCATTGTTTTCCTTCCTATTTAGCCCTTACATCTTTTTCTTGCCTTATTGTCATGGCCAAGACCCCTAGTGTTATGTTGAGTAGAAGAAATGATGGTGGACCTTCTATCTCATTCCCTTTCCTAAAAGGAAGTGCTTTTTACATTTTGCCAGTTAAGTATTATGCTTACTATACATTTTTGGCATGTATCTTCTTTTAGAGTAGGAATTTCCCTTCTGTTCCTCAAGTTTATTTTTTTTTTATCAATAGATCTTTCTTTTTCTGTATGTATCAAGATGAGAATTTGATTTTCTCTTAAGTTGTGAATATGGTCACTGAAATTGACCGACATAGAAAAAACATTAAGGGTGGAATCCAGATATATATTCAATTTCATCAGCGGGATGATCCTTTCGTGAATGTGTGATCAAGAATGAGACTGGCCTATAGTTTTCAGCCCTTGAACAGCGCTCGTCGTATTTCTGTACTTGGCTCAACCTAAATTCCAAGCTGTGGAAAGTGTACTCGCTTCTGTTCTCTGAAAGCGTTTGTATAATTCATCCTTGAATCGTGTGTTAAGTGTTATTATTACTATCTTTTTAAGTTTATTTATTCATTCTGAGAGAGCGAGCATGAGCAGGGAAGGGGCAGAGAGAGGGAGAGAGAGGATCTTAAGCCAGCTTGCCTTGTCAGTTCACAGCCTGACGCGGGGGCCCGCACTCAAGAACCGAGATCAGGACTTGAGCCAGAGTCAGACGCTTAACCAACTCAGCCACTCAGTTGCCCCAAGTGTTACTTTTTTTTAAGTTTATTTATTTTGAGAGAGCGAGAGAGCAAGAGAGCAAGAGCGTATGGGAGGGGAAGAGAGAGAGATAATCCCAAGAAGCCTCCCCATTGTCAGCTCAGAGCCCGATGTGGGGCTCGAACTCATGAACGGTGAGATCGTGACCTGAGTTGAAGTCGGATGCTTAACCCACTGAGCCACCCAGGTGTCAAGTGTTTATGCTTCCTTAAATTTTTGGTAGGACTTGATGGTGAAGCCATCTGGGTATGCAGTTTTGAAGTTTATCTTTTTTCATGTGGGAAGGTTTTTAATTACTGATTCAGTTCCTTCTTTAACAGAGCTTTTTTTTTTTTAAGTTTATTTATTTATTTTGAGAGAGAGCGAGAGAACACACACTGATAGGGAAGGGGTGGGGGGGGGGGCGGGTGAGGAAGAAAATCCCAGGCAGGCTCTGCACTAATAGTGTGGGGCCCAATGCGGAGCTCGAACTCATGAATGGTGAGATCATGACCGGAGCCGAAATCAAGAGTTGGACGCTCAACTGACTGAGCCACCCAGGTGCCACCCTCCGGTCCCTATCATTCTTCTTAAAAATTTTTTTAAATTAATTTATTTTGGGGGGGGTGAGAGAGAGCATGACCAAGGGAGGAGGAGAGAGAGAGGTAAGGGAGAATCCCAAGCAGGCTCTCAGCCCAGAGACCGATGTGGGGCCCGAACTAAAAAAAAAACTGAGATCATGACCTGAGCCAGAATCAAGAGTAAGGCACTTAACTGATGAAGCCACCCAGGCGCCGCCCTCACCTTCATTCTTTATTGAAAAGATCACTGCTTATAGAATTCCCAGTTGGCAAATGGTTCATTTGAGTTCTCTGAAGATACCATTCTTTTCCTTTCTGACTTTAGTAATGTTTTTCTTGTGGACAATCTGTTGTCAGTTTAATTGTTGCCTCCACCTTTTCTAAAAGATTTTACCCTTAAGTAGTCTCTACCCCCAAATGTGGGCTCGAACTCACAACCCTGAGCTCAAGAGTCGCACGCTCTGCCGACCAGGCCAGCCAGGTGCCCCTAATTATTGCCACTTTGAATGTGATTTGCCTCTTCTCTCTGGCTACGTTTAAAATTTTATTTGTAGCTTTAGTTTTCTGCATTTTTACTATGTTGTGCTTAAAGCATAGATTTCATTTACCCTTTGTGGGTTTATTAGGGCTTCTGGAATCTGAGAGTGAGATCTTTAGTGAATTTTGGAAAATTCTCTGCTGTTCTCTTTCTATATCGTTTCTAGCCCATCTTCCCACGTGTTAATTAAATACGTGTTAATTATTTTAGAGCATTCTCTATATGTCCTGTTTTAGTTATCTGTTACTGCACACAAACCACTCTACTAATTAGCGGCTTAGAATAGCAAGCATTTCATTATCTAAGATTCTGGGGGGAGCCTGGGTGGCTCGGTCAGTTGAGTGTCCGACTCTTGATTTCTGCTCAGGTCATGGTCCCAGGGTCGTGGGATCGAGCCCCTCATTGGGCTCCATGCTGGGTGTGGAGGCTGCTTAAGATTCTCTCTTCTTCCTCTCTCCCCTGCTCTCTCTGTCTCTCTCTCTCTCTAAAAAAGAAAAGATTGTGGGAGTAGGCTAGGGCTCAGTTGGATGATTCTTCTGCTCTTGGCCTCTCATCATGGCCTCTTCATGTGGGCTGTCCCAGCGGGATAGTTAGGCTTTCTTACATGGTGACTCAGGGCTCCTGAAAGGGCTTCCAGAAAAAATGAAAGTGGCCAGGCTTTCTTAAGACCTAAGCCCAAAACTGGGACAGTGTCACTTTGACGCCATTCCTTTAGTAAAGCTAACCAAAGCTTTAGTTCGAGCCAACCCAGAATTAAGGTGGGAGGGGCCTACACAAGTTCATGATTACTTGGAAACGTGGTTCGTTGTGGCCTGTCCCTAGAAACTAGCTACCGTACCTCTTATCCCTGCACTTCTGTCCATCCCTTATGCCTCTCTGTCATTTATTCGGGATACTTTTGCCCCCCAACGTCCCTTTCAGCTCACTCATTCTTTCTTCATCCATTGAGTTTCTAATTTAAAAAAGATAGAATTTCACACGTAGAACTGCTATTTTTTTCTTTTCCAAACTCATGTCATTAAAAAAAAAAAAAAAAAAAAAAACTTCCAGTTCCCTACCGAAATTTTTTTTTTTAAGGATTTCACCTGTAAGGTCGAAACCCGGTGTGGGGCTCGAACTCACAACCCCGAGATCAAGAGTCGCACGCTTCACTGGCTGAGCCAGCCAGGCCTCCAACCTTACTGAAATTTTCAAGTTTGGCGTTTAGCCCGTTGAGCATGTTAAGCATAGTTATTTTACAGGCCAGTTACGGCAGTTTCTCGTATTTGGAGTCCGGGTTTCTTTTTCTGTTGTCTTGTTTCTGCTGTTTCTTCCTGTGTCAATGGTTATCTTTGATTATGTTTGGCTATTGTGTTTGAAAGGCTATGGTGCCTTATGCTTCTAGAGAATGTTTTTGTTTTCTTCTGTCAGATGCCTGAAGTACTAGCTTTCTGGAATCTTTTTTTTTTTTTTTTAATGTTTTATTTATTTCTAGGAGAGAGAGAGAGAGAGAGAGACAGCGTGAGCAGGGGAGGGTCAGAGAGAGAGGGAGTCACAGACTGAAACAGGCTCCAGGCTCCGAGCTGGCAGTCAGCACAGAGCCCGACGCGGGGCTCGAACCCACGAACCGCGAGATCATGACCTAAGCGAAAGTCGGACGCTTAACCGACTAAGCCACCCAGGCGCCCCTCACTTTGCTTTTTATATCCCCAAATGAGGTAGTCTCCGTGGGCCCCAACTTCTGTTTTTTCTCCCCCAGAGGCCATCAGAAATAACCTTCCCCCTCTCCTGTTCCTAGGGTAGCAGCAAATACAGCCATGTTTTCACTTCTGTTTCATCTGTTTTACTTCCCAGCAACATGATGAGGTTAGTTTCATGGCAAGAAACGGTGTCTCTTTCAAATCCAAACGGACAACTGATAAGAATCTGGAAGCCGGGGCGCCTGGGTGGCTTAGTTGGTTAAGCGTCTGACTTAAGTCGAGGTTACGATTTCACCGTTCGCGAGTTGGAGCCCCGCGTCAGGCTCTGTGCTGACAGCTCAGAGCCTGGAGCCTGCTTCGGATTCTGTGTCTCCCTCTCTTCTCTGACCCTCCCCTGCTCATACTCTTTCTCTCTTCCTCTCTCTCTCTCTCTCTCTCTAAAATAAATAAATTAAAAAACCATATTAAAAAAAGGAATTTAAAAGCCAATGGAATAAAAATACTTTACAAAAAGTAAAAGCCCAGTGAACATGCAAAGGTCACCCAGAACGCTATTACCGGTAATTCTGATCATTTTCTTAAGGCGCAAGTCCCCATTTCCACGCAAGGTACAAGACTTTCACTGCATAGACAGACGTCTACACAGGCAATGATACACTTAATCGTGCCAGATGTAACTGCATCTGAGTGAAACAGCCCCACGTATGTCCTTCCACCCACCCTCTGACTTGATCCGTGGTTTCTCACACTTTTGGTAGCTCTTTGGGACCTTTTAGGATGTTTTCTTCTACTTTCCTCAGCTGCTCTCTTGAGGGGATGTACTGGCCCCGACTCTCCGGTCCATTGTTACGGAAAGTAAAAGTTGGTATAATTTTTAGTATTGATTTACTTTTCAGTCTTTATTCCTGAGGTTTTATGTGTCTTCTTTACACAAAGAGGTAATAACATATTAACGGTAATACAGAGTCATTGTCACACCCCTAGTTGAATATTTGTTCTGGTCAGGCTTGGCTTCCTGTGTTTTGCCTCCTCTTTAAACTGGTTTATAACCCTAGACCATTTGAGGTACGTCTGAGGCACACTCTGGGGGAAGTTATTAAAAATGATCTAGTCCAATTACTGCATTTCATATAGATGGAAACACGACAAGAATGGTTAAGTGCGTTGAATTTAAAGTTACGACTTAATTTGTTCAGATAGTTACATTTGGCACTGTTAAGTGTATAAACGCCCGTGTAGATGTCCGTCTATGTGACCGTCTTGTAACTTGCGTGGAAACGGAGACTTGCACTTTAAGAAAATGATCAGTGTTATGTGTGATAATCTGCTGAGGCACATTCACTGTGCTTTATTTGGACTCCATTGGTTTTCAGATTCTTTTTAAAAGAATTTTTAAAATGTCTATTCATTTTTGAGCATGTGAGCGCTCGTGCGGGAGAAAGCACGTGAGTGGAGGAGGGGCAGAGACAGAGGGAGACACAGAGTCTGAAACAGACTCCGGGCTCTGAGCTGTCCGCGCCGGCCCAACGCCGGGCTGGAACCCATGAACCACGTGACCATGACCTGAGCCGAAGTCGGACACTTAACCTACTGAGCCGCCCAGGCGCCCCTCTTCTCATCATTTCTAATTACAGCTGACCCTTAAACAACATGGCTTTCAACTATGCAGGGTCCATTTATATATGGATTTTTTTTAATGCTTTTTGTTTATTTCTGAGATAGAGAAACAGTGTGAGCAGGGGAGGCTCAGAGAGAGAGGGAGACACAGAATCCGAAGCAGGCTCCAGGTTCTGAGCTAGCTGTCGGCACAGAGCCTGACGCGAGGCTCGAACCCAGGAACCGCGAGATCATGTCCTGAGCCGAAGTCGGATGCTCAACCGACTGAGCCACCCAGGTGCCCCTCACTCTGGTTTTTAAGGTGGGAGAAACCAAGTGATTATAATATTTCTATGCTGATAAGGAGAATGCAGTAGAGAGAGAAACATTTACGAAGCCAGAGAAACTGGGGGAATGAACAGAACTGATGTCTTTGCAGAGTCAGGAAGGATCTAGCACATGGGGGGGGGGTGTTACCTAGGAGTTTGGCATATTCATTGGAGAAGAAGGTAGGGTGGGTAGGTGAGCATGTTGGAAGTCATTAGCACTAATGTCAGACAGGGTCTGCTCTCTCTACCTTCCGGACACATGGTAGGATTGTGTTTGCTGGCCCCTGACGGCCCCCTTGTGGCCAGTGAATTGTTCTAAGTGACACACGTCATTTCTGCGCCAGCACTTTATTGTCAGTCCTCGAGTTACTTTCCCCTCTGCCATGGCCACGAGCGATGCTCCAAAAACTGGTGACTCATCAACCGACAGCCCTGAGTAGGACAACATAGAGCAGAGCCCCTAGCTGACCAGTATGGACATCGAGCGTCCTTTGATGTTTTTCCTACGTAAGGTTAGCCTCTCCTGAGTGATGTAGGCGCGGATGTATCTAGGAGGACTTCCCTGATGGTGGGGGATCGTGGGAAGACTGTTATGGTCGTACCTGCTCTGGCGGTGACATGGGAAGGTAAGCCATCAAGCCGAGAGTGAGGATGGGGGACAGGCCTTGGAGACTGGAGGAGAGAGCAGCGGGGATGGAATAGTCATTAGGGAGAATCTTCGAGTAATTGGGCAGCGAAGTGTATCATGATTATCAGGCAGTAGTCCTGGCCCATTTGAGGTTGGTGGCCGTGATGAAAATGAATAGTTGGTGTGGCTGTGTTTTTCTTTGACTGCTGTTAACTGAGTGGACACAGCATGGTGTAGACAAAGGAGGCATCGGATTTTACCAGGCAAATATGACAGCGCAAAGGGAATTGGAGATAACAGACGTGAGAGTGATTATTTAGCGTATTCTTTGAGGACTCTTAATCAGCCTGAGACATATTCTTAGGGTAGTTGACACTGAGGACTGAGAGACATAGTAAAAATCAAACTCGTGCCGTGTAAACCTTGGTTCACAAAGTACTGGGGCACGTAGTTGCTCAGTTGGTTGAGCGTCCGACTTCAGCTCAGTCATGATCTCATGGTTCGTGAGTTCAAGCACCGCGTTGGGCGTGGAGCCTACTTAAAAAAATAAGCAAATAGGGGCACCTGGGTGGCTTACTCGGTTAAGCGTCCGACTTTCTCTTAGGTCATGATCTCGCGGTTCGTGTGTTCGAGCCCCGCGTCGGGCTCTGTGCTGACTGCCAGCTCAGAGCCTGGAGCCTATTTCAGAGTCTGTGTCTCCCTCTCTCTCTGACCCTCCCCTGTTCACGCTGTCTCTCTCTCTCCTAGAAATAAATAAAAATATTTAAAAACAAAATAAGCGAAATAAAATTTGCAGAGCACTTTTGCACATGGCAGAGTATGAGAAAGGGCCGCTGGTACTGTTGGGTTGGCCGTAAAACAGCACAGCTCTTTTGGGTTGAGGAGAAAAGGCCCCTTGTGTGCCCATGTTTATTCCCTGCGCTTTGTGAAGTCACTGCCACGGTGGGCTCTCCTTCATTTCTTTTGTTCCCTCCTTTCTTTCTCCCTTCCTCTAGGTATTTCTCTTTAAAATATCTGCACTCTCCGTGTGTGTTTTATTTTTTTTAGCTTTTAATGTTTTTCTTGAGAGGGGGAGAGAGAGAGACAGAGAGAGCGCGCACGAGCACACAAGCGGGGGGCGGGGGGCAGAAAGAAGGAGAGACAGAATCCCAAGCAGGCTTCATATCATCAGTGCAGAACCCAACGTGGGGCTCGAACTCATGAACTGCGAGATTATGACCTGAGTCGAAATCAAGAGTCGGATGCTTAACCGACGGAGCCCCCCCAGGTGCCCCTTCCGTGTGTGGTTTAAACTTGACCATCCTACTCCTTGATCTCTTGTCTTTGCTGTTGTTCCCTTTGTTTCGTTGTGGGATTTGGCTCACTGCTGGTTGGGCAGGTGGGGAGGGAAGAGATGGGTGTGGCGGGTCACCGCAGTTCCCAGTGAGGCCTGGGGCTTGGCTCTGTAAGCCCCAAGTCCCCCACAATGGAAGTGTCATTCATCGGATGACCTGTGAACGTTCCACAAGTTAGAGGGGCAGAAACTGAAGCCTGAGATTCCTCGTATTTCTGCAATAATGGAGAATTGTTACTACCTTTACACACACACCCCTTTTTTGACTCCCGACCTCCCCCCACCCCCACGTAGCGAATGTTGGCTATTAATGGTCGGAATTGTCCCTGACTCTACCAGTCAGTTTCACTTGCACAGTGTGCCTCTTTCGGACCATGTAGATCTAAATACTATCCCAAAGGACGCTCCTTCAAAGCTTCTGTGCTTTCTTTGCAGCTTTTAGGTACAGATATTGGTTCTAATTCTGGATCTGCCTAGAGGGGTGCCCTGGGTCGGTGCTGGGTCACTAGAAAGCCGGAGGGGCCGGCTGCTTCTAAGAGTTGTGCTGTCCGCTTTGGCGCTGAGCTTGAACCCTGGACTGAGGATCCCAGGTGCCCATCCTCGTGAGCATGCGTGCAGCCCACCGTGCCTGGTCTGAGAGGGGGATTCGCATGGGGCTTCTGTGCTAGATCAGAGAGAAGCAATTCATACGTGGCGTGTCGGCGGTTGATGTTGGCAGCATGGTGCTGCCCTTCAGGAGGGAAGGGACAGGCTTTGGCCGTTGGGAGAAGTCCTCTCTGGCTTGTCCAGGAGCCCCCCGGTGCTGTTGTTAGAGCTTTCTTTTTGGTGTGTCGGAGATCGTGAATGCTTCCTATTAAAACATGGACTTTTTTTTCAAAAATTTTTAAATGTTTTGTTTATTTCTGAGTGAGAGAGAGAGAGACAGCCTGAGCAGGGGAGGGTCTGAGAGAGAGGGAGACACAGAATCTGAAGCAGGCTCCAGGCTCTGAGCTGTCAGCACAGAGCCTGACGCGGGCTCGAACCCACGAACCATGAGATCCTGACCTGAGCTGAAGTCGGACGCTTAACCGACTGAGCCACCCAGGCGACCCCAAAAACACGAATGTCTTTGAGAGGAAGGGAACTTCAGACTCTCTTGAACAACCATCACCGTGTAAAGAGTCCTTTTTTTCTAATGTGTATTAGAGAGAGAGAGAGAGAGAGAGGGAGCGAGCGACGAGCATAAATGGGGGAGGGGCAGAGAGAGAGAGGGAGACACAGAATCGGAAGGAGGCTCCAGGCTCTGAACTGTCAGCACAGAGCCCAACGTGGGGCTTGAACCCACAGAGCACAGGATCATGACCTGAGCTGAAATCGGACGCTTAACTGACTGAGCCACCCAGGCGCCCCAGCTTTGACCTTTTTTTTTTTTTTTTTTTTTTTTACAAAACAGACTACAGTTTTGTGGAGGATGGAGTCCTGGACTATGGGGAAATTCTACAGTACCTGTCTTCTCATGTCTAAGGCCAAGATACAGAAACGTTCATTCCATTTCTTTCTAGGGGAAGCGGCCTTGGCCCTTCCGAGTCTATTCCCATGGGTAATCCTTCTTAGCAGGAGAAAGGTGAAATCGCCATGAGCTTTAGAAAATATACACTAGAGATGAAAGATAAACTGATTACAACTTCAAGGACATCCATTTACCATTCAAGAAGGAGTATTTTACAGTGAATATTTCTTTTTTTTTTTTTTTTTTTTTTTTTTTTTTTTTTTTTTTTTTTTTTTTTTTTTTTTTTTTTTTTTTTTTTTTT
>NW_024081549.1:244602-246649 GCF_003009895.1 Hyaena hyaena | reverse complement strand
GCAGGGGAGGGTCAGAGAGAGAGGGAGTCACAGACTGAAACAGGCTCCAGGCTCTGAGCTGGCAGTCAGCACAGAGCCCGACGCGGGGCTCGAACCCACGAACCGCGAGATCATGACCTAAGTGAAAGTCGGTCGCTCAACCGACTAAGCCACCCAGGCGCCCCTACAGTGAATATTTCTTAATGCAATAGGAATTCTACCATTTTGTTTTTTACAGTTTGGCTGGTTAATGTCAGTGAAGATTGACATCTCATTATAATATTTTATCTCTGAATTAATAATATAAGCTATGTGATTGAGATCCAGGAATTATATTTGAGCTGAACCAAAGAATCCCAAAAATTGGAAATGAAAATTCTGAGTTGAAAGAGGAACCATAATCAGGGAAGGAAACTGTCTTCCATACTGAGCAATATGTGACTTTGTTGCCAACCCCCACTACGTACCAAGTAGACAAGGAATTGTATGGTTGTGTTTGACCAGAATTTTACTGTATTCATATGTAGCCTGTCTAAAATAAAACCTATTTAGACAAAAAAAAAAAAAAAAGAAAGAAAATAGGTAGGTCCCTTGGAGGTGATAGCCTTTTGCGAAAGGCAAGCTGGACCCGACGCGTGCTCGCCCTGCCTTTTGGCCCCGTGAACTTGACTTACTGTTCTTACCAATGTTGTCTCCTTAGAGTAACTTTTACTTTTCACCAGAATGCATGCTGGATCGGCGTTTAGAGTCATGAGAAAGTCAAGAGCGGTTCGGGAGCCCGTGCAGGGACCGTTCATTGGAGCCACAGTTGTTCACAACGCTTGTACCTTCCCTCCGCGCATGAATTATTCATCTTGCTGCCTTTGTGATAATAGCCACAGTGTTCGGTCTCTAAAACTGCCTTGTGATATATCCCTTCTTGTGCTAAAAGCCTCCCTGTGATTTAGAAGCCAATGCAGCATACCATGCATACCATTCGAGAAGAATGTCGGGATCCTTCCTGCTATGAAAATGTCACGCGTGCTTAAAATGACCAAGTCTGTCGCCAGCAGTGGTCTCCAGCACCCTGTGTGTCTCCTAGACTCTTCCAGGCAGTTGAATTCAAGGGTTTTCATTTTCCGTAAGAATTCACTGAAATATCTGCCCTGTTCTTGGATATCCACGTGTCGAATTAGAAATTGAGAATATCCAAAATGTCCAGCGAAGGCTGTGTGTGTGTGCGCATGTGTGTGTGTGCGGGTGTGTGGGTGGGTGTTTAATCGTGGTAAAAAAAAAAAGGAACCCACATAATTTACCATTTTAGCCATTTTTAAAAGTGCAGTAGTGTTAATTGCGTTCACATGGTCGCGCAACAGATCTGTAGGACTTTTTCCTCTTGTAAAACCGAAAGTCTGTACCCGGTCAGCAACCTCCCCCCGCCTGCCCTCCCCTCCCCCGGTCCCCGGCACCCAGCATTCGGCTTTTCCGTTTTTAGGAGTGTGATTACTTTAGAGACCTCAGGGTGCACCCAGGTCGTAGCACGTGACAGGATATCCTCTCCTTTTTTAAGGCCGAATAATATTCCGTCGCCCGCACATGCCCCGTTTTATTCATCCATTCATCCGTGAAGGTGGCGTGTCCTGTTTCGTAAAGTGTTCTTTGGAGAGTTTTTCTTGCGTAAAGCAACTGAACCGCAGAGGATGTAGAAAAATCCAGTCTGAGTCGCTCATGCCGAGAGAGAGAGAACTTTTGGTGCTGGTTTAGAGCAGCCTTTAATACTGGCAAAACTTGGCATCTCCATAACTCAAGCTCCAGGGCCCGTGGTTTTGGGTCACATTCTGCCTCCCACCCCGCACCTCCCTCCTGTCCCGCCCCCCACCCCGCACCTCCCTCCTGTCCCGCCCCCCACCCCTCACCTCCCTCCTGTCCCCCCCACACACCCCTCACCTCCCTCCTGTCCCCCCCCACACCCCTCACCTCCCTCCTGTCCCCCCCACCTCCCTCCTGTCCCCCCCACACACCCCTCACCTCCCTCCTGTGCCCCCCCTCACCTCCCTCCTGTCCCTCCCACACACCCCTCACCTCCCTC